>NW_015505207.1:2262464-2275795 GCF_001515645.1 Sinocyclocheilus grahami | reverse complement strand
CACTTTTATTCTCACATTTAAATCAAAGATTTTAAGCAACTGCATAAAATTTTTTTTTATAACCAGCCTTTAAAAAAAGATGACTGTAATAAGCGGTGTATGCAGCTGGCCACTGTGGGGAAACTCCAGGTGGCATTAGGTGGCTAATTTTATTAGCCATGAAAATTATTTTTTAAGGACTCAAGGACCTTCTTGTACAAACACAAAGCCTTGAGTCCATTCATATTTTTTTCTTGGCACTTAAAAAAATGTAAATAATATCCAAGCTTCAAGCAATAGCCAGTGAACCAAGCTTCTCAGAGTGTACTGGCAAATTTTCTTTTCTTTCTTTCTTACATCTATTCATATGTTTCCCTGTTGATTATTCTAAATCATATCAAATAAGAAAAAGCAATTTTTTGAATAATTTTTAATGAATAAAATGTCATGGCAGTTAAAAAACACTTTTTATATAATTGTGATAAAAAGGTCTAGGAGTCTGGTTACTTTCAGAAGGCACTGTACTATTATTATTTTAGTTATTCCTTCTGATTACATCCTGTAGCTCATATTCATAATTCAAAGGAAATTATTCATGGAATAAAAATGTGTCTGGTAAAACAATTTTCAAACCCTATAATTAGTTCACTAATTACTTTATAATCACAATTAAAAAAATAAAAAAATAAATCCATCTGACTCCATTATAACCTTTTACAAAGTTAGAGTTAAAGAATTCATACCTGACCAAACACTAAAACAAACCGTTCAAGAATATGGAATATAAAGTATCCTAATACACACAATTTAGACAGTCCATATCCATGTTTCAACATTCACATGTTCATTTCCATACTGTTCCATGAAGAAGCAAGATGAAACATCAAGATCACTTTATTTGAAACAAAACTTGATCATACTTATTTACAATTGAATGACACAGAAAAAAAAGAAAACAAACATGGAACAACCATTCACTCTATGGACTCCAGAATGACACAGATGGTTGAACAAGCAGACTTCATTCTACATATTTGCCAAGAATATCTCCATCCCGGAACAGGAAATAGTCCTACAAAAGAAAAGGAAAATACAAAAATGGCCATTGTAAAATCAAGGCACTATTATACAAATTATAAATATCATTTGGTTACATGTCTTCTATTGAACTTAGCACCATATTTCATTTCTGACAGGAATGAAAACAAAGCTGTGAAGAATAGAAATACTGTGTTCAAATGAACTGAAAAAATAAAAAAATTATGTAATCTAAGATCCTTTATACAGTGCATGCCATTGTAAAGACTATACCTCACAGCCTTGTTTTCATCTGTTAAATTCATTATGGTGTCTGACCTGACTAAAGTCTATAATAACATGCCAAGAGCTTTAAATAATAGACTAAATGTATACATATGAACTAATAATAAGAAATACATAAGAATACAAAAAAATCAATCCTCTTATAATGCAATCATGACCAATGATCTAACCTTATCATCAAGAAAAACTTTTGTTCCTCCATACTCCGGCAGCATAACTTTATCCCCAACTTTGACGCAGACAGGTGTTACTTTCCCATCCTAAAAGACAGACAGCATTTAAACTCTGAGGTACAGCCTGCATCTCACACACTGTAAAGACAATGCTTAAATCAGATCAGAAGATAGGAGTTTATAAAAAAGCTACCTTGTTGGTGGATCCTGGACCCACTGCCACCACTGTAGCCTGCAGCACTTTGGCTTGAGCCTTTTCTGGAATCATGATGCCTCCTTTTGTCACCGTCTCTGCAGCTAGCCGCTCCACCAACACGCGGTCGAACATGGGAAGAAATTTCCGGAAAGCCTGCTTTGGGGCAAAGGCATGCTTAGTACAGTGTAGAAATAGTCGATGCGTGTTTTGCAACACTCCAAAAATGTACAACTAGGGGGCATTGCAGACTAGAAAAGAGAAAATTATTTCCTTTTATTTTTTTCCAAGTCTTCCTTTTCCTCTACAGTTTTTGCTATATTTGTAAATCTATATCCAAAGGTGTTCAAATAATATGAATCAATCAAAAACTATTATGGTTACATTCACTTTTAAAAGCAGGCCTTTAAGTAATGCTTTCCTAAAATGCACTACTGTAAGTTCTTGACTCATTTAAATCTTTAGTTTACCTCCCATACAGATTACAAATTTTAGGCTACTAAATTAGATGCACATTTAAAACGGATACCTTTAAGAACAAAAAAAAACTCTGACCATTACGGTTCAAAGTTTCAAAGACAAGAGCAGCTGCTTGTCTGAGAACAGATGTGTGTGTGACCTTGAGAGAAGGTCATGTGTGAGAGAGGGTAGATGGGATAGGAGATGTTGAGGATTCATGTGGGGGAGGAGAGACGTTTGGAGGTTTTGTAAATGTTTACTATCCTGCCGAAGGACAAAAGGACAGGCAACATGATAACCGTCCAAGGCTGAATGGTTCGGAATGTAGAAGATTCTAGAATGAATCAGTTGTGCATTTCATCTGGCCTCATAATACATTTAAAAGCAATTCACAATTCATGTCACAAATGTCTTTCGTGATTGTCTGGTAGCCAATAACGTGTAAGCATTTTTAATTAATATGCTATGGTAATTTATTACAAGGTTAATCCAGACAAATAAACTGAAAACCCCTCTTGAGACAATATTTCATCTCTATGCCTGAATCTAACTGAAAACTAAATAATCAGAGTTACAGTACATCACAATGCACATGTGTTCGCCTCCATTCAAAAAGACCCGGAAGTTCATATCTTCCTGAAACGCTATTGGCTATAATGATCTTGGAGCTAGCAGTGTGACAACCTGATTCAAGAAATGAAGACGATGGAAATATATTGAGTTTTCACATGCAAGATGTGACCGTACCTGCAAGACAAATACTTTATACGCATGAACAGAAATTATCATTCTACACACTGTCATATAAAATAAAACAGAATATGCTGTAATATAAATATACCACCTTTTTAAACAATCCTTGTCTGTAAACCAACGATTGGCTAAGATTTAGTGATAGCAAACCGGGTTACCTGTGAAATCCCCATTCCTGCTCACAGCGAACCACTCATTTTAAACCATTCTCACAAACACTACGTGTACTAGTAACAGGCTTCGCATCGCATAAATTCCTAACCGTGACCTTGCAGCTGCAATTTACTGAGCGTTATAAAACATAGCGCTATCTCAGTCACACAGATCAAAGAACTATAGAAACAAGTCATTCAGATGGTGCAGCTAGATCAATTATCTTACGCGTCTTACCATTTTTGCTGATCTTTATGAAAAGCGCGTCCGGCAGAGCAGCAACTGGACCACTTCACTAGGGCGATCCACGTGAGGAAGAAATGTCCGGAAGGGTACTGCGCATGCGCCAAAAGCTAATCCTTACCGACCCCCGTGCTAGAATATTCCTCGGTCGCCTAAACCAGGGGTAGGCAAGTTCGGTCCTAGAGACCCGCAGTCCTCCTGCAGAGTTCAGCTCCAACCCTAATCAGACACACCCGAACAAGCTAATCAATGCAGGTGAGGTTTGTTTTCAGGGTTGGAGCTGAACTCCGCAGGACTGCGGCTCTCTAGGACCGAACTTGCCTACCCCTGGCCTAAACGTTACACAAAGACATTTAATTTTTTTTTTACTAGTTTAAAAGGCATTGTTGATTACAAATAACCAAAGAAAGGTAGTAAAAAGCTACCTAAATAAAAAAATATATATATATTAACCCACTCTAAATACTAAATAAATAATTATACAACAAAAATACGAATGTATTGACTTATATAAACCAACATATTATATCATATATAAGACTTTAAACAAAATCAAAGACTTTTGTAAAATGCGATCGCATTTCTTGTTGCACAATCTTGACCTCTGACGTCTTTTTCTCTCCAATAGAATCTGCGAAAATTCTCGAACGTGACGCCCCGGAACGAGCATAACAACAATATAAAGGGCTATTTTAACGCATTTTATTTATATGCTCCTTCAGTGTGAACTAAATATGTTGAGTGACATTGAAACAAAAAGCAAATGAAGGCATCTGTGTATTTAAGAGCTTAATGCGTAGCTATTGTTTGCTCATTTATAACAGTGGGTTATTCAGATGTCAGGGCGGGGGGAGGTTACCCGGATGAAGAACACATGTGAGTTCAGTGTAACTGCAGCAGCTTTAAAACGGCTCCTTTTCTTCTTATATCGTTCAGTCTGCTGTACTGACGGACACGCGTATCCCTTCATTCACCTCCAGATCACTCTGCAGTAAGTCAATTATAGCATTATACTCATTTATAAAAGCCTAGAAACATACTACACCGCATAACGCTGTTTACTGGCCTGGTAATATAAAGATTAATGAGGTCAAAGAGGCAGATATGTAACATCATTTTGTAATGCCAGGGCTCTCAGTTGGTTCTGTCGAGTTGTAAAATAAGATTGTGCACGTTTACCATGTAATTGGCTGTCATTTAATCCTATCGTATTCTAGAACATTTAGACTTTTCTGGCAGATGCTGATGGTGCTCATCAGAATAACGGGCATGAATGCAACCGATATATTATGCATATCACATACATTGCTTGGTAATTATAATGCATCAGTGTCATATCTGCTTTATTGACTACTTTATTATCAAAATAATAAAGCTCAGTCTTAACAGAAATATAGTGGGGAGTATAGCTTGCATGCAAATTCGATGATATTGAGGCCTAAGAATTCTACTCTTGTTATGTATGAAATATTAAATCGGTGTCAGGGCTACAATGGTTAGTTTTGCTCAAACAAAAGGAATACCCCGGGAACTGTGTAACTTGAACGCATGAGGATGAGAGATCATGTCCGGCTCTGTCGTGACGCGGAGGGATTGTGACCTTGTGACGCCCTGAACGCACGTGGGGGAGATGAAAGCCCACTACAGGCTCTGAATGACATGAACATGAACACATTTCAGTTTAGTGTAATTATTACCTGCTGTTATCCTTGCTTTTTTAAAACCTTTTCCCTTCATTTTTATGGTTGATGATCTGGCTTTGAACATTGTAGTAACTGTCCAGGTGAACCATGCCAGTGATGGTTATATCCTTGTATTTTCTAAAGCATGTTTTAATGGAAAGCCTTGATATTTTGAACACGAAATATGATGAGGATACGTGAATGAATGAATCAGGCAAAGATTCATATAATGCTTTCAGGGGCCAGCGGGGGCAAAGACTAATTTTTGGCATCTGGAGGTCTCATGTGACCTCAACACAAGACTTGAATTTTTTGGGGGTGGGAAAGGGGAGTTTGGGAGGTTAAATATCATGCATAAAATGTCTCCACTGCCTGAGCTATCAATACAAATGTGAAAAACCACATGATTACGTTCTATAAAAAAAAAAGCTCCGAAGAGTTCTGTCAGCCAATCAGAAACGGCTCTCTACCAACATCAGCCAATGCCATGGGTTTTGGGCGGGGCTACCTGTTTTACTAAATCAGTTTTCAACCAGAGATTCCGAGAGTGGCTCAAGATCATTTTGCATTATTTATGCATTATTTTATTTATTTGTAAGACTTTTTTATGACTAAATTTGGTAATGGGAGAGTAAAAATATTTTTAAAACGTACACCGTTCAAACTAGGCTGCTTATGTTGAAGTGTTTGGGATGTGGCTTTTAATGATGAGACCTTTTTTGTAATCAGGCTCTCAAAAAGTATATAACAATTTGGATATCGATTTATCGGCCAACATATCGGTTATCGGCTTTCAAAAATAAAGAATAATCGGTTATCGGTATCGGCCAAAATTTTCATATCGGTGCATCCCTACTTAAAATGACAAAACTACTAAAGATCTATGGGAAAACATGAATACATAAGAGAGCCTCATTCTTAAAGTGTGACTCTAGACTTTGAAAAGTCATGTAAATTAATAAAATCTTGTGGGCATTTTTTAAAAGAATATAATTTTATTTTTTTTTCTAGTCATGCCAAGCTCTAAAATATTTTATCAAGTAGAAGTTGAGTAAAAAAAAAATCGTATTACTAATCCTTATCCGATAAATCACAAACAACTGAAATCACAAAAATCTTTTTTTTCTTCTAATGATGTAAAAATCACTTGTATCATGAATAATCTGTATTAAAAAGTGTTCTGCTTCTACTCTCTTTCTCATTAGAAATGCTGCGTTTACCCAGTGTAATGAAACAGATGAGGCCAGTGTGCAGGGCGCTGGCCCCACACCTGACCCGTGCGTATGCCAAGGACGTCAAGTTTGGAGCAGATGCCCGCGCCCTCATGCTCCAGGGCGTTGACCTGCTGGCTGATGCTGTGGCCGTCACCATGGGACCAAAGGTAGGCTGAGTTTAATCAGTCGCCAGGGGAACAGCAGATATGTTACTCCCCTTAAAGTCACATTTGCAATCATTAATGGCAGGAACAACTAGATTCGCCTCTCTACCTCAGGGTCGCACCGTTATCATTGAGCAGAGCTGGGGCAGCCCTAAAGTCACCAAAGATGGTGTCACAGTTGCCAAAAGTATCGACTTGAAGGATAAGTATAAGAACATCGGGGCCAGGCTGGTACAGGACGTGGCTAACAACACAAATGAGGAAGCTGGAGATGGCACCACAACCGCCACAGTTTTGGCCCGTGCTGTTGCCAAGGAAGGATTTGACACCATCAGCAAAGGCGCCAACCCTGTGGAGATCCGTAGAGGAGTCATGCTGGCGGTGGAAGAAGTCATCAATGAACTCAAGAAACTCTCCAAGCCGGTCACAACACCAGAGGAAATTGCTCAGGTAAGAAGTGCCCTAAAAACGCCCACTATATGGTAGGTTTTTAAAAAACATTTTTTTTTAACTTTTAGTTTCTGTCAATCTTTCTTTGATATAGGTGGCCACTATTTCTGCCAATGGAGACACTGAAGTTGGTAACATCATCTCCAATGCTATGAAGAAAGTGGGCCGCAAGGGTGTTATTACAGTGAAGGTAGGCTGCTACACTAAGTAGTATTTAGTACAGGTGGAATGATGGTTTGATCCTTAAAATACCTCACAGTTGGGCTGTAATTCTTGTTTAAAGGATGGTAAAACCCTACATGATGAGCTTGAGATCATTGAGGGCATGAAGTTCGACCGTGGCTACATTTCTCCTTACTTCATCAACACCGCTAAAGGTGTGTATTTTGTAATAGAAGCTCATGTGTTTGTACCAGTATGAATTGGATAGTTCACCTAAAAATTAACATTTTGTCGTCATTTACAAACCCGTATGAGTTTCTTTCTTAGAAGAAGATATTTTGAAGAATGCTGGTAATCAAACAGTTGATGGTCTCCATTGACTTCTATAGTATTTCTTTCCTTTCTGTGGAGGTCAATGGGGGCCAACAACTGTTTGGTTCTTCAAAATATCTCCTTTTGTGTTCGGAACGACACAAGGGTGAGTAAACGATGAAAAAAAATTAAGGCTGGAATGACAACAACACATATTCTCTGTTTGCAGGCCAGAAGTGTGAGTTTCAGGATGCTTACCTGCTTCTGAGTGAGAAGAAGATCTCCAGCGTACAGAGCATCGTGCCAGCACTGGAACTTGCCAACCAGCATCGCAAGCCTCTGGTCATCATTGCTGAAGATGTGGACGGAGAGGCACTCAGCACTCTGGTCCTCAACAGGTTTGTCTCTAAAAACACAAGTTTGCAAGAAATACATGGAATGGATAGATGTGAAATAGAACTTCTGATTCCAGAAATATGGAATCTCCAAATAGATTTCAGAGTATTTGGCTTTTTTTTTTTTTCTTTTCTTAAAAATATTATTTATGTTTATTTTCTTAATGACATTGGCTAATACTACAGGAACTTGCAAGAGATATATCAAAGTAACAACTGTAGTAACGTTTTTTTTTTTAAATTTATTTATTTATTTTTTTGGTAAGGTATGATCCTTTAGAGCAGGGATCCTCAAATCTGGCTCGCGAGATCCACTTTCCTGCAGAGTTTAGCTCCAACCTTGTAATCAAACAAACCTACCTGTGATTTTCTAATGATCCTGAAGACATTGATTAGCAAACTCAGGTGTGTTTGATTAGGGTAGAGCTAAACTCTGCAGGAAAGTGGATCTCGCGAGCCAGATTTGAGGATCACTGCTTTAGAGGTTTAAGAATAGGCTGTTATTTAAAGATTCTGGGTTAAAGGTCAATGCTAAAATTTGCCAACAGGTTGAAGGTTGGACTTCAGGTCGTTGCAGTTAAGGCTCCAGGATTCGGGGACAACAGGAAAAACCAGCTGCAGGATATGGCAATTTCCACTGGAGGCACGGTATGTGCCTAAGCTTTTGTCTTCATCTGTATTCATTACATTAATTAATAGCTCATTTAAAATATCTCATTTATTTAATGCTTTAACATTGTATTATGGCTCGTATCATCTCTTGAGGTATTTGCCATTGCCTATAATAACATGATGAAGTCTGGTAACACAGCTGATCTGTGTGTTTTCAGGTGTTTGGTGATGAGGCTGTGGGTCTGGCCATTGAGGATATCCAGGCACATGATTTTGGCAGAGTCGGCGAGGTCATTGTGACAAAGGATGACACGATGCTCCTCAAAGGCCGTGGTGATTCAGCAGCTATTGAGAAGCGTGTGAATGAGATCGCTGAACAGCTGGAGAGCACTAACAGTGACTATGAGAAGGAGAAACTCAACGAGCGTCTGGCCAAGCTCTCCGATGGAGTGGCTGTGATTAAGGTATGAAAGCAGGAAGAATGTATAGTCATTTGTTAGTATGTGTCCATCACCATGATAAAAGAAAAATCATTCGGTTTATTAGGTTGGAGGAACAAGTGACGTTGAAGTGAATGAGAAGAAAGACCGCGTCACTGATGCGCTGAATGCCACTCGAGCTGCTGTGGAGGAGGGAATAGTTCTTGGAGGAGGATGTGCCCTGCTGCGCTGCATCCCAGCCCTGGACAACATCAAGCCAGCCAATGATGATCTAAAGATTGGTAAGGACTGAAGTGTAGATCTCATCCTCCAGATGTCCTGTAAGAAGTAACCCTCTGTTAACTTCCCCAAACTGACTTTTTTTTTGCTCTTAAAGGTATCGACATCATTCGCAGAGCGCTTCGTATTCCTGCAATGACTATTGCCAAGAATGCAGGAGTTGAGGGCTCTCTGGTGGTGGAGAAGATCTTGCAGAGCGCTCCAGAGATTGGATATGACGCTATGAATGGAGAATATGTCAACATGGTCGAAAGAGGCATTATTGACCCCACAAAGGTGTGTATTTGTGGTTCACTAACTTATGTTATCAGTTTAAATCAGTAATAATGTCAGAGCGGTTTCTGTGAATTAATATCTCGACTTGTATGATATTACAATACTGCCCTACATTATATACACCATTTAAACTTTTTTTTTTTTTTATGATCAGTTACTTATTTTTGTGGAAACCATTTTTTTTAATAGAAAGTTCAAAAGAACAGCATTTTTTGAAATGGAAATAATTTGTAACATTTATAAAAATATATAATTTTTGATTAGTTTAATGCCGCCTTAAAAGCATTCATTTCTTTAAAATAAAGTCTTACTGACATCAAATTTTAATGTATATTTTTATATTTTGTTGTGATGCCAAATAGATGATAATGTACTACCTAAATTATTTTGTAGCATTTACATATTTTTTTTTATCCTGTAATCCGTTATTGGCTGTAAAATTAAAATAATTATTGATAGGGATGTACCAACATCACAATCAAAAACGCAATGCTCCTATGTTCAGTAAGTGTATTGTCTTTGTCTCCCTCTGCAGGTCGTGAGGACTGCTCTGCTAGATGCTGCAGGCGTTGCATCTCTGCTGTCTACTGCTGAAGCCGTTGTCACCGAGATACCAAAGGAGGAGAAGGACATGCCGGCGGGAGGAATGGGAGGCATGGGTGGCATGGGAGGCATGGGTGGCATGGGATTCTAAACCGATCTGCACCGACGTTAGTGAAAGGGTTGTGGGCAGGGGACATGATTTGCCCCTCCCTTTCGAACCTGCCGAAATTGAGTGCTGGTGGTCTGATCATGGAGCAAAAGAAATGGACCTTACAGTCTCCCATCCTTCCACCGCTATGTCCAATCTTATCTCTCTACTCATGGCTGAAGACGTCACCCTACCGTGGGAGAGTCTGTCTGCCTTTGTTCTATATCATTGTGCTCACCAAGTCTAATGGGAAAGTGCATTTAACATTGCATACTGTCATGCTGTTGTGTTGTACGAATATCATTGTCCGTATAGCTGGTTTTGAATCAGACCATCTGTAGGGGCTTTAAAAGCCAGATGTTCAGGTTAAAGTTTGTCTTAATGAGCAAGAAAGTAGTAGGAACTTTGACCACTTCATTGTTCAGTTTTTTTTTTTGTACTGTTCATTTTCATGTAAAAATAACCCCCTCATTTGAGGATTACACAGCTGTGACGAAGCAAGTACTTGTTTTGCCTTCAACTGTTACTTTTGTTTTTCTCACGGAATAGAAATATGTTGATATCCGCTTAAAGAATTGTGTGATGTTTCTTAAAGGGATAGTTCTCCCCCCAAAAAATAATTTACTCATTTACCCACCTTCGTGTTTTTCTAAACCTCTATGACTGTTTTTTTTTTTTCCTGTGGAACACTATATATTATATTTTGAAAGTCCGAGAGGTCCAAAACAACATTCAACAGCATGTTGGAGACTTTTTTTTTTTTCCATAATCTCTTTTGGTTGATGACAATTTTCATTTTTGAGTGAACTGTCCCTTTAAAATCGGGTTGAACATCTTTTGGTCAAGACTAGAGTTTGGTAGGAAGGTTGAGTGGAGGGATGGGTGAACTTGTTGCACAGCAGTTTTTACAACAGCCATGCAAGTGTATGCCCAACAAAATATTGAATACAATTAGTGCGACGTTATTGTAAAGATATAACTTTTGAGTAGTGGTACAGAAGTGTTTAAAAAAAAAAACTGTTTATTAAGAGAATTACTTGTTTTTAAAGCTACATTCTCTATGAATGTGCAACAATGATCATTCAACAATGTTTTGTACAATATAGTCATTAATTCTGTATTTTTTTTATTTAATAAAATTCAGTGTTCACAAAGAAATGAGTTTTGTCCAGTTGATGTCCTAACCAATCAGTGGCTGCCTTGTAAGAAAGATTTTACATTAAAAAATATTTGTATAAATCAACTTAAAACCGTGATAAACTTATTGTTATAGCCTGACACATTTTATCATTAATTCAGCATAAAATGGCACTCACAACTAAGGACAAGCCTTGATTTTTGAGAATTGATTGGATTGTGAAAAGTGGGCATTCCATACCAGACTACTCCCCTCGAAACAGCAGCAGCCTCGGTGACGTCTGAAAAGGCTATTGTCTTAGAAGTGAAGCCAACTACATTTAGACTACTACAAAGACAAACGTTTGTTCCTTTATCATACGTACTGATCGGACCAGGAACATGTTAAGAAACAGGTTCATTCTGATTTCATGTTAAGTCTAGACTTGTTGACGATTATGTGAATAATACAGCAACACTCTTTTAATAATTAAAGTAGATGTTCAGCCTTCAATGATTTCCAAGCTGCATTCACATTTGAAATTACCAGTGAATAACAAACAATATTGGCTGTTCACACTCAAAGTATCTAACAGATCTGCTTTTGCTGATAATTAAAAAAAAAAATTATACGGAGCATTTAAAAGCGTTTTAGTAACTTTCAGTAATCAGTTACCAATAATATTTTATGAATGTGTTCCTTCAGATTACAATAATACTTCTGTCAGCTTATTTAATTACTATTCCAATGGCTACTTTGAAATATTATAATAATACTATTAATTAGTATTTCTTCAAAATGTATTCTGTGAGCAGGATGCACATTTTTTACATACTATTTAAAAATAAAAGTAGTAGGCAGCACACTGTATATCCTGCACATTTTGCATAATGCTAATATTTAATTCCATCTGAGCCAAAGAGTTGTAATTAGATCTCAGGGCCATCACTGTCACTGGCCACTAGGGGTCATGACACAGGTTACTCGGCCTTCTAATATTATCCCTCACATGATCACCCTATTTTAAGTGTGGAAACTAGTCAGAACCAGATGTTGGTAAACAAACACACAAGGCTAGGTTTTACATATAAAAATAGTTTATAAACCATGCAGGCAGGATATATATATATATATTCACCCACAACACGCATTAAAACAAACAAAAAGAAGAGATCCCAAAAAGAAAGAAAAGGGGAAACAAAGATTATCCATTTGTTTTTTTTATAGCTCAATTGTACGCTAAAGATTAGTCTGTGGTCTTACACTGGATATGTACACGTGGTTAACCCATAACCAAAATAAATACAGGATACTCGTATACATGTTTTTAAGATAATGATAAATAATATGAAACCTTCTCTGTAAAAGGCAGTAAGCGAGCGTATGTGGAAGCGAGCAGGGTATGGACTGGAATCTTTAAAGGTCTGTGTTGACGGATACCTCACTGCAATCTGATGAGAGCTCTGGGAAAGGTTCGCTACGTTCCACTCCGTTTCCCAGAGTTTGGGCCCTTTTAGAAGCAGTGGATATCATAGATGGGTGAGCAGTCTGTTAAAAACAACATACAGACATATTGCACACCTCTAGGAGAGAAAAGCAGTCTTTAATCTGGACACTTAAAATCATCTGAGGAGTGAACTGGAGCACCACTGCCAGGACTAAACTGTGCAGAATGGTATAACGCAAGGCAGTGTGGTGAAAGGGAGCCTCTTAGCGTTTATTTTTCATGCCCTTTTTTGTGCTGGTATGCAAGAATACAACAGACCTGAGTCCAGTGTGTAGCCTTGATACCCTGATAGCACTTTGTGCATTTGGCTGCAGCAACAGTCAGTCTTCTGCACACGACGCGCACTCAACTCAAGTTGAGTCTCCTCATCCCTTTCTTGAAATCTTAAAGGATCACCTAAAAGCTTCTCAATAAATACATCACTCACCTGTCGTATGAACTGTGTAACAACAATCTTTCCATAAAATATCTCAAAATAACGTCCTCTCGAAGAAACCCATGACCTTTGTCTATTGTGCCATTCATGAAGCCATTATGGTTTTTGGCAGCTGTTTTAAAAACCATCTCAAGGTCCTCATATTAAAAATATAAGGCTCAAGGTGCCATACTGATAGCGGGTTTTAAAAAGTTAACATGGAGGTAGTGGAGCAGGGCTCAGTGGGCACAATCAAGCTCTCCATGAAAAGATCCAGCCACATTTGTTTTTTTAGCATAATTTTTTTTTTTTTTTTTTTTTTTAATTAACTGGTTTTTT
>NW_015505207.1:2248395-2261327 GCF_001515645.1 Sinocyclocheilus grahami | reverse complement strand
ATATATATATATATATTCACCCACAACACGCATTAAAACAAACAAAAAGAAGAGATCCCAAAAAGAAAGAAAAGGGGAAACAAAGATTATCCATTTGTTTTTTTTATAGCTCAATTGTACGCTAAAGATTAGTCTGTGGTCTTACACTGGATATGTACACGTGGTTAACCCATAACCAAAATAAATACAGGATACTCGTATACATGTTTTTAAGATAATGATAAATAATATGAAACCTTCTCTGTAAAAGGCAGTAAGCGAGCGTATGTGGAAGCGAGCAGGGTATGGACTGGAATCTTTAAAGGTCTGTGTTGACGGATACCTCACTGCAATCTGATGAGAGCTCTGGGAAAGGTTCGCTACGTTCCACTCCGTTTCCCAGAGTTTGGGCCCTTTTAGAAGCAGTGGATATCATAGATGGGTGAGCAGTCTGTTAAAAACAACATACAGACATATTGCACACCTCTAGGAGAGAAAAGCAGTCTTTAATCTGGACACTTAAAATCATCTGAGGAGTGAACTGGAGCACCACTGCCAGGACTAAACTGTGCAGAATGGTATAACGCAAGGCAGTGTGGTGAAAGGGAGCCTCTTAGCGTTTATTTTTCATGCCCTTTTTTGTGCTGGTATGCAAGAATACAACAGACCTGAGTCCAGTGTGTAGCCTTGATACCCTGATAGCACTTTGTGCATTTGGCTGCAGCAACAGTCAGTCTTCTGCACACGACGCGCACTCAACTCAAGTTGAGTCTCCTCATCCCTTTCTTGAAATCTTAAAGGATCACCTAAAAGCTTCTCAATAAATACATCACTCACCTGTCGTATGAACTGTGTAACAACAATCTTTCCATAAAATATCTCAAAATAACGTCCTCTCGAAGAAACCCATGACCTTTGTCTATTGTGCCATTCATGAAGCCATTATGGTTTTTGGCAGCTGTTTTAAAAACCATCTCAAGGTCCTCATATTAAAAATATAAGGCTCAAGGTGCCATACTGATAGCGGGTTTTAAAAAGTTAACATGGAGGTAGTGGAGCAGGGCTCAGTGGGCACAATCAAGCTCTCCATGAAAAGATCCAGCCACATTTGTTTTTTTAGCATAATTTTTTTTTTTTTTTTTTTGTTAAATCAACTGGTTTTTTTTGGACCAGGCACTGGCGATATTCAGGCACACAGAGCTCCCGCTCTCTCGACTGTCTTTGTAATACTCTAAATGTATGCTTTCAATAAAACCCCCAGTTTCCTGAACAACAACCCCCTCCCCATCCGTCTGAAGCTGTGGAATGAACTACGTGTGGTGGACCTCGTGGAACATCAGTTCGCGTGGGATCTGTGTCTCCGGGCCGTATAGCTTGGACGCTCGCCGCTCAAAGGCCGACACCATCTGCTTCACGACCTCGTCGAAGAAAACGGTGGCCAACTGAGAATGCAGGAGCGAGCGGAACTCAAAGGATATCTAGGGACAGACAGAAGCAGGGAATCAACATTTGGTAGAAATTTCACAAACTGATTTACGAAAACTGAGTTTTACTTTGACATTTAAAAAGCTAGTGTTCCATACGTAAAGCCTTTTCAAGACAGACCTAACATAAGCTCTAAGGATGTTAAATGATGGTACAAGCTTGTGTGAAAGTCAATGTGATGACTTATTAATAATATAATTCCAAAAAATGTTTAAGTCAAACTCTAGAAGCAATGGAATTGATTGGTGGATCTTGTTTCAGCATTGCAGCACAGTTGATATTACCATTAAATCTTCCAAGCAGTGTGTTTTTGTAGTACAGCATAATCAAGATAAAACTCTAACTGATTCTTTTAACAGTATTAGTAATTCTTCATGGGATGAGTAGATCTTTTATATCCTCATAATAAAAGCCCACTACACAGCCTTTTTAAAAATGTTCAAAAATGTTCTGCTTTGAATCAAATGTGGTAAATCATAAATGTTATGGCTCATCTCAAAGGACTTTATAAGACTTTTCAGAAATACAAGAGAAAGTGAATGGAACTCAAACCTCACTGGTTCTTAAGCTCAAATCTGCTTGCATGATATATGAGAAAAGCTTCTGTGTATCATATTTAATGGAGGGACAGAAATCTAAGGTTTCATTAAAAATATCATTTGTATTTGAAAAATGAAAAAAAAAAGTCTTAGCTTGGGTGAGCAAACGATGACAAAACTTTAATTTTTGGGTGAACTACCTCTTTAAATATAAGCAACAGTATTAGTCTTGGCAAGCACCCTTAAATATACTTAATATTAATATTTAATATTAAAGTTTAAATATACAATCGCATTCCAGCTTCACCCGAGGATGATAAACCAGACTGTGCTTGTAATACTTACAGCAAAGTCTAGGGTGCATGTACGGGGGTAGCCAGGAAGACCAGGGCTGAAGCGCCACACCGTCTCCAAGTGATTGAAAAGTTTTCCATCAGAGCAAGATGCCTGAAGATGCAAAAAAGCAATGGAGTTAAAAACGACTTTCAGCTCATACACTTGATTGACAACACAAGTATTATGAAGTATTGGTTTGCCATCAATCTATAAAATAGATCCACTTAAGAAAATAAAGTGATATACATACCTTGACTAAATGCGGGCGAACGGTAGTAACGAGTGAGGTGTAGTTTTCTACCACAGGAGGGAAGCCCACAGCCAGCTTGGACTTGCAAAATCCAGAGCGGCGGAATATAACGTCGGAGCGTTTGCACCAGGGCACGAACAGCAGGTAGTCTTCTACTTTGGCCACAACCTCATACATTTCTTGCATCGAGTACCTGAATAATACAATGGTGTACTGTGTGCAAATGACGTTAACAACAAATTGTTTAATTTTTGTTTTGGGAGTAGAATTCTTAGGGGGATAGGATTTTTCTATGCAAGTAAGTAATCATTTAGCAGACACTTTAACTCAAAGTGACTTACAGTATACTGTATACATAGGTGTAATCCAGGGTTAAGTGTTCAAGGGCACAATAGTAATAGCTCAAACTTTCTGATTACTAGTCCTAAACTTTAGTCATTATGCCACAACACAGACTGCAGTTATAGTCAGAAGAGTGCAATGAGTGCAGAGTGCAATATTAATCTAACTTTGGAGTCGTGGCAGCTCATAACCTCACTGGATGCCTTAAATATATCTCATCACTGTACAGGTGTGACCCAAAAAAACTAGTTTTCTACCACAGGAGGGAAGCCCACAGCCAGCTTGGACTTGCAAAATCCAGAGCGGCGGAATATAACGTCGGAGCGTTTGCACCAGGGCACGAACAGCAGGTAGTCTTCTACTTTGGCCACAACCTCATACATTTCTTGCATCGAGTACCTGAATAATACAATGGTGTACTGTGTGCAAATGACGTTAACAACAAATTGTTTAATTTTTGTTTTGGGAGTAGAATTCTTAGGGGGATAGGATTTTTCTATGCAAGTAAGTAATCATTTAGCAGACACTTTAACTCAAAGTGACTTACAGTATACTGTATACATAGGTGTAATCCAGGGTTAAGTGTTCAAGGGCACAATAGTAATAGCTCAAACTTTCTGATTACTAGTCCTAAGCTTTAGTCATTATGCCACAACACAGACTGCAGTTATAGTCAGAAGAGTGCAATGAGTGCAGAGTGCAATATTAATCTAACTTTGGAGTCGTGGCAGCTCATAACCTCACTGGATGCCTTAAATATATCTCATCACTGTACAGGTGTGACCCAAAAAAACAAAAGGTTGTTGCTAAAGTTGAGAATGGATTTAGTCTGCTTTAAGTTTCAAGGTCTCATATTGGAGCATTTGAAGACCTTCACGTTAAAGATAACAGATAAGATACAATAATCATAGAAATGAAGAAAAGAGAAATCATAGAAAAGTCCCTCAGTGTCTGCTTGTTAGCCACAATCCATCAAATATGATCTTTTCAAAAATGTTCTGACTATATAGGTGCTCAGTTTAGTTCCTGGATATGCATACAGTCATTCAGTGCTTTTATGCAAAGCTACTGAGTACTGATGGTACATTTATTATAAAGACTTTCCCCTGAAGTAATGTAGGATTTAGTGTGGATATTTAGGACATTGTCTCTCTGGAGATCCACCTTCCTGATCCATTTCCAACCTAGTCTCAGTCTAGACAACATGACCACCGACCACCATACTAACTGACCACCTCATGTGTACCACACACAAACATCGCAATCGTAGCCTAAAAACCATTTGGATTAACTGGCTTCTACATAATTCTTGGCAGCCTGAGCTCAACATTCACCTGAAAATGAAGCCATGTTTACAAGGATGCTACAACAAGGCTTTTGAGGAATCGCTGGATTTAGCAAAATCTCTAAATAATACCAAGAGTTTTGCTTGAAACACTAAATGTTAAGGACACAAAGGGAAATTAAGACAAGCCCTTGAAGACCTTTCCTGCATCAGAATATGCGCACTTTCCTCTGACACAGTATGCAAGAAAACCTGGATAACTGCATGTTCTCAGATTTTAAAGTGTGAAGTGGACATTTTACTATTACATATGGTCAAAGAAACTATTAAATTAAATAAATAAATGAACCATCAAACTTTTAAATACATTTAAAAAAATAAACTAATTAATTAAAAGTGTGAGCTAGGTGTAAGTTAAGGCGTTTCAAGTGTAAGTAGCCTAGTTGTTTAACAACAACCAAGTGAGTTGTTTTGGTTGTTGTTAGTATGTCATAGGTCAAATGAGTTTGTCCCAGAATGCATTTATGCTGTACACCTGCATAACTATAGACAGGGGTGCACAAGTAAGAGAACCTGGAGATTTGGTTTGGTCCTCACACTGCACATAGTGTAACCCATTACATACAACTATAAACATTTTTATTAATCATAGTGATAATATTGTTGCACTTTATTTTATTTTATTTTTTTAAGTAAAATAATAAAGTGTCATAATACTATTATATTTTGAAATAAAAAGGGAGCATTAAATACAAATACAACTATTTTATGGTAAACTTAAAAATAAAATGAATTTATCATTTTCAAACTTAAAATCAGCAGGCTTTTATTTTGGCGGGTTGCCGGCAAGTAAGTACATGCACTTCCGGGTTTAGCGCCGCCGACTGAAGCGCATCAGTGAATGAAATGTCACAGTTTTGCATTGTGCTTTGAAAACGGCAGCGGGTAGCCTATATTTATTTATCTATTCAGTTTGAATAGAAATCTTATACAGTATTACAGTTTGTCGATCTAAAATGGTAATTGTGCATTAACAGCTGTCAACCATGTCGGTACGCAAATGCGCTGTCAGAACTTATTTACACGGCGCATTTTTTTATTTTGGTTGCGCATGCGCACCACTTATTTGCACCCCTGACTATAGAACATACTTCATAGACCGTAGACAAGTTAATCAAATTCAGTTCGTGTACACGCGCTGTATTACTGCCGGAAATAAATTCTGCAGGACAGCTGATCTGGACTGAGCCCTCTGCTCTAAAATTTCAGGCTTCAAAAGTCCAAGTAACTTGTGATGACGTGTGTAACCGGTACAGATCCATACTCCAATAACACCAGATACCTAGAAAGCTGACACCAAATATTATCCCCATGCCCTGTTACATAAACAACATTTGCAGGGACACTGGGGCTAAAATTAGGGGTGCTCCGATCAGGATTTTTGAGGCCGATCACAGAAAGCAGTATCTGCCGATACCGATCTTTTGAAAGTCTTCTTTTTATCATTTATAACTATATATAATGATACTCCAATCAGGATTTTTAGACATTTATTCAGGGCCTGAATTTCATTTTTGAAAATGGGGGGGATTTCCCCTCTTAGGTGACTCTTGTGAGAGGAGAAGCAGCTTTCACACAGGAGTCCGCTACTGATCCGTTGCTGTTTACCACAAACACAACATATATCCATTATTTTGATTTCAAATCCAAACATTGCCGCTGGAAATGCTTTTTCAGCATTGCAATTCTTTTTTTTACACAGTACAATAATACAATCTTTCACAGACATGTTTAAACTCAATAAATATAAGCAACGCATTATTCAATGCTTTGACTTTTGCATTTACTTCTAGATTTATATATTAAGTTGCTCAAGCAAGTAAAGTACTTTTCTTATGTTATCACAAACGTACCATTGACAGAAATAGTCAGCTCTACTGCCTTTCCTTTTTTATTTAAATCTTTATTACAAGAAATCCTGCGGTTCATAAAGAACTTTGTTTTTCTACCTCCACGAGTGCCATCTATTATTGCCTTCTTTATCTAAAAGTGCTCTTTCCCTTTAAACCTAGCCAAAAAGCCATACGTGTTGACTGTGAAACACAGTAGACTTTAATAATATGCATTTATGGTGTAATTGCAAAATTTTCGTGTCAATCCATGTTCATATTTACGGCAAACAATGCGCTGTTACTTTAATTCAGCACTTGCAGCGTAGCAATAGACTCGGTGTGGAAGCGATCTCTGCACTGCTGCAGACGCGCTGTCGGACCGCAACCGTGTGCAGTGAACGCTTTAATCTGGTAACATGAGCGCGGAAAAAATACACACCACATATGCACTGCAAACTGCTTAATGTGAACCTGGCGTTATGCTTGTGCGCTGCGAGTGTGCATGGGTGCACGGTCTCCAGGAGAGCACACGAGCGCTGAACGGTTAAACACTGGCAAGAATTAAAAAGTAAACTTTAAACTTCAGTGACGATGTGACACTGCCTCGATTGTGCAAGTGACAATTCCTGTGTCAACTGTGCAGCTCGCTTATAGACAGACGCGATGTGAAGCTTCAAACTTAAAATCAGCAGGCTTTTATTTTGGCGGGTTGCCGGCAAGTAAGTACATGCACTTCCGGGTTTAGCGCCGCCGACTGAAGCGCATCAGTGAATGAAATGTCACAGTTTTGCATTGTGCTTTGAAAACGGCAGCGGGTAGCCTATATTTATTTATCTATTCAGTTTGAATAGAAATCTTATACAGTATTACAGTTTGTCGATCTAAAATGGTAATTGTGCATTAACAGCTGTCAACCATGTCGGTACGCAAATGCGCTGTCAGAACTTATTTACACGGCGCATTTTTTTATTTTGGTTGCGCATGCGCACCACTTATTTGCACCCCTGACTATAGAACATACTTCATAGACCGTAGACAAGTTAATCAAATTCAGTTCGTGTACACGCGCTGTATTACTGCCGGAAATAAATTCTGCAGGACAGCTGATCTGGACTGAGCCCTCTGCTCTAAAATTTCAGGCTTCAAAAGTCCAAGTAACTTGTGATGACGTGTGTAACCGGTACAGATCCATACTCCAATAACACCAGATACCTAGAAAGCTGACACCAAATATTATCCCCATGCCCTGTTACATAAACAACATTTGCAGGGACACTGGGGCTAAAATTAGGGGTGCTCCGATCAGGATTTTTGAGGCCGATCACAGAAAGCAGTATCTGCCGATACCGATCTTTTGAAAGTCTTCTTTTTATCATTTATAACTATATATAATGATACTCCAATCAGGATTTTTAGACATTTATTCAGGGCCTGAATTTCATTTTTGAAAATGGGGGGGATTTCCCCTCTTAGGTGACTCTTGTGAGAGGAGAAGCAGCTTTCACACAGGAGTCCGCTACTGATCCGTTGCTGTTTACCACAAACACAACATATATCCATTATTTTGATTTCAAATCCAAACATTGCCGCTGGAAATGCTTTTTCAGCATTGCAATTCTTTTTTTTACACAGTACAATAATACAATCTTTCACAGACATGTTTAAACACAATAAATATAAGCAACGCATTATTCAATGCTTTTACTTTTGCATTTACTTCTAGATTTATATATTAAGTTGCTCAAGCAAGTAAAGTACTTTTCTTATGTTATCACAAACGTACCATTGACAGAAATAGTCAGCTCTACTGCCTTTCCTTTTTTATTTAAATCTTTATTACAAGAAATCCTGCGGTTCATAAAGAACTTTGTTTTTCTACCTCCACGAGTGCCATCTATTATTGCCTTCTTTATCTAAAAGTGCTCTTTCCCTTTAAACCTAGCCAAAAAGCCATACGTGTTGACTGTGAAACACAGTAGACTTTAATAATATGCATTTATGGTGTAATTGCAAAATTTTCGTGTCAATCCATGTTCATATTTACGGCAAACAATGCGCTGTTACTTTAATTCAGCACTTGCAGCGTAGCAATAGACTCGGTGTGGAAGCGATCTCTGCACTGCTGCAGACACGCTGTCGGACCGCAACCGTGTGCAGTGAACGCTTTAATCTGGTAACATGAGCGCGGAAAAAATACACACCACATATGCACTGCAAACTGATTAATGTGAACCTGGCGTTATGCTTGTGCGCTGCGAGTGTGCATGGGTGCACGGTCTCCAGGAGAGCACACGAGCGCTGAACGGTTAAACACTGGCAAGAATTAAAAAGTAAACTTTAAACTATAAACTTTAGTGACACTGCCTCGATTGCGCAAGTGACAATTCCTGTCAACTGTGCAGCTCGCTTATAGACAGACGCGATGTGAAGCCATTTGCGTATTTTGAGAGAGAAAGAGAGAGAGCGCGCGGTGATTCACTCATGCTGTTTGTGAAGTTACGTCTCACACAAGTTTTTCAAATTACATTAAAAGTTATTTAATGAAGAAATATAGCATTATAATTATTTCACCCGTGCCAGACAGAGACTGAGCCGCTGCATGTAATGCCAAACCTCTCACGGCAGCGTCATCAGCTTGAGATCCGTTTTTTGAGATCGGCCTTTTTAGAGACCGCGATCAATCATCCCAACGTGATTATCGGCCGATAGTGATCGGTAGCCGATCAATCATAGCACCCCTAGCTAAAATAATCATGGGCCTCAATAAAAATGAAAAAAATAGGAACAGATCATGCACCATATCCAACTTGGTTGGGAACATACCCAATAATACGTCTTTCAGAGTACTCCTTTCTCTTGTTAAAGGACTCAGAGAAGTTGAAGAAGCTCCTGGCTGGAGCCACCACAGCACGACCCGACACAGTCCTGAAGAGGGGCGGCACCCGGGTCATCAGAATCCCACATGAAGACAGATATCTGTTGACAAAACAGGGTGAAAGTATGTCATTCAGCAACAGCATAGACACTGTATGAGACTTTGTGTACTTGTAATGATTTAGGCCCTATTTGCTTGTTGGATGTCTTAAGATAGCAGACGTCTCCTATGAGTCAGATAAGGGCAGAGAGAACCCATGAACCACACAGATAGCTGTGTGCAATTAACAAGATTAGGACTCTTAAATCAAGACAAAGCCTTTTATCCAGAGGATTATTGAAAATTACACTTTGGCCTTAATCTAAAGCCAATAACATGTCTTTTCAGACTAAAAATAAAGAATAGACTACTGGAAAATTGACAAGTTTCGTCCTTTGTGGGCCACACACAAACATATAGTGCAATCACTCCATTTATTGAGGCAGTTCAGTGAGACTCTTCCATTGAATCTTTCACTGAATCACTCAACACTCACTGAACTGCTGAAAAGTTACCATGACTTTCAGTGATATTTGCCTCAACTTGAAGCAAGTTTTGTGTAATTAAGTTTGTGTTGGTGAAACTTAAAACAGAATCTTAATGACTGGTTGTTCATATGTTAATAAACTAAAATTAAATTAAAAAAATAATAATAAATTGATATAAAATGTAATTCTATAAAAACACAACAATATGCACATCCTCTACCAAACTTGAGGCATCCCTAACATACAACTGAACAATCTGTTCATAAATTATATTATAATTCTTATGAGACACTCAACTGAAGATTTGAGTTGGCTAATGACGGCTGTCAACAACAGCTGAGTTAACAGAAACCTAAACTCTAAAATACAAACAGAATGTGATAACAAGAATGTGTTGCCTAGACATAGTTGCATGGAATTTACATACAATACTCTAAATGACACCTTTGTGCAAACTGTACATGCATAATAGTGTGTACAAATGTAGGATTTAAGGGTTTTCTGTATTGTCTTTTTTGCTATGCTCTGGCTAATTTAATTTACAAAGGCTCTGAGTGACAAGCTTTTGAAATGCTGAAGAGGAGCTTAAAAAAGCCAACTGTGATGCAACCGCCCATACAAATTAGACCACACAACAAGCAACCCACAATACCAGCTGTTGTGCATTGGAACATGTACTTCATTTAAACAGTTCATCATTAACTACAAAACTTTATGAAGCAGTGCATTCATGCGGCAGGACCAGGGTTAAAGGAAATATAGGATAGGCATCCCATGACATGTTCACCTGCCCTCCATTTGTCAAGACACAAATCATAAGTAGAGCGTAATCACTGACCACCACAACCAAGTCAAGGGCAGTAGTAACACCCCATCCCGTTAAATGTGTCTGATGCGTGTCAGATCAATCACACACACATATCTGAAAAGCAAAGGGGATGAGGCCTTGCTCTATAAATGGCACAATATCTCCTCAATGGAAAGAGTGGCAGCCAAATTAATTCATGTCGGCACTAGAGCTGCCAAGAGCTGTCAAGAACGGCATAACTGTGACAGCCGATGGTGACAGAACAGTCACCATCAGACACTTGACATGGCCTTATGCCAAGCAGTTATAGCATTTGGCTGCCCAGCACTTGGTTGGGGTACACCATGTCCCTAGCCACAGGCGACGAACGTCACAGCTCGGCTTGTGACGTCACATATGCTGCAGACTCCCGTAAATGCATACCTGCAAAGATGTTTGGAAAGAACTGCAAATTAAATAATTTGTACTATGCACACTATATATGTACATGATGGGTGCCAAAATTTTCTTTTGCATTTCCCTAATAAAAATCATTTGATTGAATTTGATCTGCAGCTATCTTAAATAAATGAATAATTCTGAATAAACACCAGCTGTATGCAGTTGAAGACCAGCTTTTCCAAAAAACAAAACCCCCAAAAAGTCCTACCATTTTGTTATTTCCCCTTAAAAAGCATTTGGTTGCATCGGAGTTTAAAGCGACTTTAAATAAATAAATAACATAAATCTGAAGAAAAAAAAACACCAGCTGTACGCAGCTGATGAAAGTTATAAAAAAAATAAGAAAAGCCTTTAACAGATACACCTGGTCCATTACATAATATCGTAACCTTGCCACTGTCACTTATTAGGCTATCTGGCAACCAGTTATGTGACTCCCTCCCACCCCCTCCTAAAGTTAGTTTTTAAAAAAAAAACATTTATTTGAGCACGTCATACTTTTAATATATTGTTGGACGATAATTAAAGGCTTTATTGACACAAAGTTGTCCTGTTGGCCTTAAATTCGCTACACTTGTAAGAGCGAAACTAACCGTCCAACTATCGAAAGCAGCTCGCGAGTTACTTCACTTAATCACTTCGATCTTCACATGAGCGCACATAGACAATGCGAAACATTAAACCGTCGTTAATTACCTCACTCCATTCCTGCCCGGTGTTTCTCGACTGGCTGTGGACGGTAAGTTTCTGATACACTCCGCTACCGCTCTTCTCAAACACCGGGAGCCTCTCGCCATCTTCACTTCTCCTCGCTTTGCCTCCCCCCGTCGAGAACTCTTTTCCCGTCTCGAAGACCAGCCTTCTCAGAGACCCGCCCTAGAATCTCATTGGCTGAGGTTGCTTTTCTTGGTCTCTGATTGGTCCATTCTTCCGTCCGTCACGTAGTTAGCCCATTGACGTAAGTGTTTTAATTGTGAAGAGGGTTGCGTGCGCAGAATTGTCACGGGATGCAAGATTGGGTTGCCCAGGCTGCGCGACCTACAGTGCATAGTTAGTAAAGGTTACAGCTAAATTTGTTTGAGGACACAATGTAAAAGGATTAATAAGTTTGGAAAAGATCAAATACGCTGAAAAAATTGGTTTGGAGGAAATACCTTATTTAGTTGTAAATGCATATGTCTGCCCCTTATATATTGTTGTGATTTAAAAAAAATAAAAGAACAAATGCCAGCAAACCAAGTAATGTTGCTGTTAGACCTGAAGAAAACAGTAACTCTCTTTTAACAATATATAAGGGGCAGACATATGCATTTAAAACTACTTAAAACGACCCCCACCATGGGTCCACTATGGCAAACAGCGAATATATCGTGCTGTTTAATGCATTTGAGACGTGTTTTCCTCAGTGCATAACTGACAGTTATATTCCTCATCTGTAAATGTTAGAAAGTCATTTTGCTGTCAGGAGTGGGCGAGGCGCGAGTGAATGCGCACTAAACAGATGGAGCGCAATCGAATAGGAGCGCAATAATTCTAGGTAAAATATACATTTCGCTAAAATATTTTTTGTTGGACATTAAATGTGACACATGTGGAATTTTAATCCTACATATAAGTGTATTTTTATGATAGCAGTGTCTGTAATTCAAATGTAAGCTGGCTAATACAGCCCTAATTAAATAGCTGAAATGAGTTCATGTGTATTCCTCTTATCAGTTCAAATGTAGTCTGTTTTCTATTTTTTTAATTTCATTTTTAATTGTGTTTAATTGATGGTATTGACATCTAGACATTACCTCTGTCAAGCTCCTGAAGTTCGCAGACGACACTACAGTCATCGGCCTCATCAAGGATGGAGATGGGTCTGCTTACAGACAGGAGGTTAAAGAGCTGGCTGTCCTGTGCAGTCTTAACAACCTGGAGCTTAACACGCTCAAAACTGTGGAGATGATCGTGGACTTCAGGAGAAAACCCCCTGCACTCCCCCCACTCACCATCATGGACAGCACTGTGACTGCAGTGGAGTCATTCAGGTTCCTGGGCACCACAATCTCTCAGGACCTGAAGTGGGACACTCACATAGACTCCATTGCAAAAAAGGCCCAGCAGAGGTTGTACTTCCTTCGCCAGCTGAGGAAATTCAACCTGCCACAGGAGCTGCTTAAACAGTTCT
>NW_015505207.1:2217120-2248349 GCF_001515645.1 Sinocyclocheilus grahami | reverse complement strand
CTTTCATAATTATACATCGTCCATCACAACTAACATAGTATATTTATATTAAACTGCACACTTTGTAAATAACATATCTGCACACTAATAAACATATCTGTACATTTATCTAAACAATAAAAAATTTTCCTATACTTCTATATCTGTATATAGTACATTATTCAAATTTTCTTTTTTTATTATTATATTAGTTTTATATTACATCCCTACTGTGTTATTCCTATGTATGTCTACACTATCATGTATGTCTGCACTATGTTTGTACTTTCTTCTACACTGGAAGCTCCTTAAAAAAATCACCTTGGACCCCTCACACCCAGCCCACTCTCTCTTCGAACTGTTGCCTTCTGGTCGGTGCTACAGAGCACTGACCACCAGAACAGCAATGCACAAGAACAGTTTTTTCCCACAGACTATACTCAGTCTTAACAATTAATCTTTCATAATTATACATCGTCCATCACAACTAACATAGTATATTTATATTAAACTGCACACTTTGTAAATAACATATCTGCACACTAATAAACATATCTGTACATTTATCTAAACAATAAAAAAATTTCCTATACTTCTATATCTGTATATAGTACATTATTCAAATTTTCTTTTTTTTTATTATATTAGTTTTATATTACATCCCTACTGTGTTATTCCTATGTATGTCTACACTATCATGTATGTCTGCACTATGTTTGTACTTTCTTCTACACTGGAAGCTCCTGTCGTCAAGTCAAATTCCTTGTGTGTGTAAACATACTTGGTAATAAAGCTCTTCTGATTCTGATTCTGATTCTAGTCTTTGTGCTCTGCGCATGCGCATTGTTTGTGCCGCAGGGAATGCGTCTGCGCGTTCTCGTGAGCGCAGCGGAGTCGGATGTGCAGTCAAAGGCCTTCCGGTACTGAGGCTCACACAACAGCAGGAAAATGGCGCAGATCGCCAAAACACATGACGGTAAATTCATTTTTCAAAGATTATTGAAGAATATAGCGATTTTTGTAGTTTATGTCTACATTGCATTTGGGGTGTCTGTTCTTTTCTAGTCCTAAAAAGTGGAATTAGCGAGAAAAAGCAGAATGAGGCCAGTTTGAGGTGGTGAATAGAATATGGCGTCTGATCGTTGAATCAAACCTGGCCGTGGAGCACATGATAAATATTAACTAATATTCTATCTGGAAATTCGTCTTGTGGTTTATAGCATAGTTAGTTGTAACATTCATTGCAGAAATACGTATTAGTACTGTTTATATTGCATAGAGTTTGAATGTTAAAAATACGCTGGTTGAACGATTATGTATGGCACCAAAATGGCGTTGCAAACACAGACCAGGTCGTTACCCGTATAAGGTTGTTTATCTTTATTAAAAAAATCCAATTGAGTGGTGGTTTCTCTGTGGAATTATTTGTGTTTGCCGTGCTTATGTAAATTTACTTATGTGGATAATTGTTCCGTTTCTCGCCCCTCTAACGAAGTGTTTATATGCTTATATTGTGCTTGTTTACGCTCTCTTTTTTTATTATTGTATCATGCTATGCATGTAAAATTGTATCTAAAGCATGGGTATGTGTAACTGCACTATGTGGATGTGTAAATGTAATTTATGAGGCGTATATGAATTATCGTTCACCTGTTTATAGGTATTTTGGTGTTCTGATCTCCATTTCTTTTTCTTTCTTTTTTTCCCTTAGACATTGAGGCTCAAATCCTGGAAATCCAGGGGATGAAAGCTGCCCTGGTGGAGGGAGCTGAGCAGGGGGTTGGGCTTGATTCCACTGGATATTATGACCAGGAGATCTACGGAGGCAGTGACAGCCGCTTTGCTGGATATGT
The DNA here is from genome assembly GCF_001515645.1 of Sinocyclocheilus grahami. NCBI lineage: Eukaryota > Metazoa > Chordata > Actinopteri > Cypriniformes > Cyprinidae > Sinocyclocheilus > Sinocyclocheilus grahami. The sequence goes on along the minus strand of NW_015505207.1, from coordinate 2,246,517 downwards.
GACATCAATTGCTGCCAACGAGCAGGAAGATGTAAGTGATAGCATAATACCCTAAATAGTTTTAGAAGAGCCCATGTCAGCATGTGTAAGTACTGCATGAAGGAGTTTCTGAACCTAACTATTTTTATTTCAGGATGATGATGAAGATTCGTCCACAAGTCTGCTTGGACAGAAGAAACCTGGGTATCATGCACCGGTTGCAATACTCAATTCCATTCCTCAGTCAGATGAGCAGGTAATTAACAGAGATTCCATTCTCAAGCTCCAAACTTTTTTTTAATGGAACTTCAATTTTTTTCCCCAGATGCATTTGTTGAAAGATATAAAAGCTAACTGTCATCAAACAATATTCTTTTTTTGCCCATCCTGCAGTATGATCCCTTTGCTGAACACAGACCACAGAAGATTTCAGACCGTGAGGACGAGTACAAGAAACGCAGACAAAAGATGATCATCTCCCCAGAGCGTCACTTTTCTGCCGGTTGAAGTCTGACTGCAGAGGGACCCTTGGCACTGAAAGTGTACGTATTCTGGAGAGCGCAGCCCAGGACCCTGCATCAGTGATGGCTATATCCTCTCCTTATCTCCTCTTAAAAGCAACAGAAACCTCTTTGTACCTGCCTGTTCTTAATGTATGACTGTATACTAAGAGTGCTTAGCTTTTATTGTCTAGGGTCTGTTTTGTGTTATGAGAGGATAGTAATTTAAACATTTAAGGCCATCTATTCAGGGACAGTTGACTCTAGTGCTTTGTGTGTGAAAATGCTGGTTATGAGACTTACTTGGCTGACCGTCTCGCATTTTGTTGGTGCTCTTTCGCATAGGGGGCAAAACGCCGGACCCCAAGATGCAGGTCAGGACGTACATGGATGTTATGAAGGAGCAGCATCTGTCCAAAGAGGAGGTAAATAACATTGGCTTTTAGTGAAACTGTAAGATGTTGGTGCTTGGTAAATTAAGAGATGTTCCTATTTGACCAAACTATTCAATGTGTTTTCTCCAGAGAGAGATCAGGCTGCAGATGCTAGAGAAAGCAAAATCTGGAGAGCTGAAAGCAGTGAACGGCTCTGCTGCATCTCAGGCTGCTGCGGCCAAACGCAAACGACGCTGGGACCAGACAGCTGACCAAACCCCCAGCAACACCACACCCAGAAAAGTGTCCAGCTGGGACCAGGCAGATGGCGGTGCCGATGTGAGTCAATGTTCTTTACCAGCTTTAGGGCTGCAACAAGCGATTATTTTAATAGATTATTTCTTCAATTAATTTGAATTAAAAAAAGCCATATATTTTGCTAATTATATATAATATAATATTGCTAATCCTGTTCTTCTCTTTACCCAGACACCAGGACACACACCTTCCAGCAGTCGCTGGGATGAGACACCTGGCCGTTCCAAAGGTAGCGAGACCCCGGGAGCTACTCCGAGCACCCGTATGTGGGAACCCACACCAAGCCACACCCCAGCTGGAGCTGCCACGCCAGGTCGAGACACCCCTGGACATGCCACTCCTGGCCACGGAGGGGCCACTTCCAGTGTACGCAAGAACCGCTGGGATGAGACACCAAAGACAGAGAGAGGTCTTATATTTTGTCCAGTTTGTGGTGCATTCACTAACAGATATTTAATGCACAGTGATTTGAAATCATTTTATTTTGTGTGTTTCAGAGACACCTGGTCATGGAAGTGGCTGGGCTGAGACTCCACGTACAGACAGAGGAGACGAGTCAGTGGGTGAGACGCCCACCCCAGGTGCAAGCAAGAGGAAGTCAAGATGGGATGAAACACCAGCCAGTCAGATGGGCTCTTCAACTCCTCTGCTCACCCCTGGAAAAACCCCTCTGGGCACACCTGCTATGAATATGGCCACACCCACTCCAGGTACTGGACCGATGGTGTTGGTTGTTTCTCTTGTAGTTAAAAGTGAAAGTTGCTGTAAAGTTTTTAATGTTTGCAGGTCACCTGATGAGCATGACTCCAGAACAGCTGCAGGCTTGGCGCTGGGAGCGAGAGATTGACGAGAGGAATCGCCCATTGACTGATGAGGAACTTGATGCCATGTTTCCAGAAGGATACAAAGTACATAACTTTATTTTCTACAGAATACCATTACTTTGTCAGAAAATTTATGTATTGATATTTTGCTATTGCTAACTTTTTCATTTGCCATTTTCCCTAGGTACTGCCCCCACCAGCAGGCTATGTACCCATCCGCACCCCAGCACGTAAGTTAGCTGCCACCCCCACCCCCATCGGAGGCATGACTGGCTTCCACATGCAAACAGAGGACAGATCTATGAAACAAGTCAACGATCAGCCCTCCGGAAACCTGCCCTTCCTCAAGCCAGATGACATCCAGTACTTTGATAAACTGCTGGTAAGTCCCGTGTACACCAGGAATCCCAGGGTTGTGGAAAACCTCGGATTTTCTGGATGCTTAAAAAAAAAAAAAAAAGGGTCTTTTAAAATGTTAGTCTTTTATTAGAATGTTGTATTTTTAATAATAATAATTGTTATTATTAAGGTTATAAACAACTTTAGTATTTGTAATGGTATTAATAAATAATTTGAATTATAATTAGATTTGTACATTTTATAAAGAAAATGTGAGTGGGTGCTTGCCGTGGCGAAACTTGGCACTAGGCAGTTACTTGGGTCTTCTGTGTGATTACTAGAGAGCCAACTCCTATGTCTGTACAATGTTCTGGTGCTGAAATATGGCTTGTTTATATTTATATACAGTTGCTAGGGTCTGGATAGGCAGTTGGCAGGGTTATAGAGACTACTTGGCAATCTGAGTCAAAATAGTCCACCTCCATGTCTCATCCAGAGATGTGGCCCATTCAATTTACTATATGGTTGTTTAAATATTCTTAATGATTGTTAGGGCATGGCTAGACCATTGCCAAAATGATAACTAAAGCCTACTGACAGTCTGAGTCGAAAGAGAACCCAGATGTTCATGCCGATAGCCTTGTGGGCAGCTTGCCGACATACAGCGACGTAGCATTCTTTGTGTCCCTACTTCGAGTCCCAGCTCATGGGCCTTTCCCGATCCCGATCCCATCCCCCTCACCCTCTCCCTCTTCACTTCCTGTCATTGCTCTACTACTGTCCTGTCAAAACAAAGACAAAAAAAAAGTGAATCCAGAAGTCACTATGGTGTAATATACAGGTGCTAGGGTGCTCTCAGTGGTTGCTATGCCATTGGTCAGTTAAGCCCACCCTCATGTCTCTGTTATTCTGGTTCAGCAATATGGCTAGTTCAATTTATTATGTGGTTGCTAGGGCATGGCTAGATTTCCAGGGTGATATTAAAGAATGCTTGGCAGTCTTGAGTCCAAAGAACCCACCCCCATGTCTCTACAATGTTCTGATCCAGAGATATCCTTCTTGTTTCATTCCATTCATGGATCTGTGACAAAACGCTGGAGGAAATTTGTACTGAATTAAGTTTTTGAGATGATAATAGTGATGCTTTGCTAGCACCACTTATTATTATTATTATTATTAGGAGTAACGGCATTAGTGGTATTATCTATAAATATAACTAACAAAAATATTTATGAATCAATTATTATTACTATTATTATTATTAATAATTATTTATAATAATTTCATTATTATAAAGTATGATTTTAATTTGACCAACTGTCCAATCTTTGTTTGCAGGTTGAAGTTGACGAGTCCACGCTCAGTCCAGAAGAACAGAAGGAGCGCAAGATCATGAAGCTGCTCCTCAAGATCAAGAATGGAACACCACCTATGAGGAAGGTTAGTATCCTCTCTCACACTTGATGGACTATAACACAATCTTGCAAGGATGATCTCTTAACTAGCTCTCTCCTTTCAGGCTGCTCTTCGTCAAATCACAGACAAAGCCAGAGAGTTTGGTGCAGGACCCCTCTTTAACCAGATCCTGCCATTGTTGATGTCTCCTACACTGGAGGACCAGGAGCGTCATCTCTTGGTGAAAGTCATTGATCGTATCCTCTACAAACTTGATGACTTGGTTCGACCATATGTCCACAAGGTAAGTCTGCATTGCATACAATCATTAATTTTAATACTTGGGTGGGAAAACGCATGAACCTTTCATGTGTCTTTTCTAACGTTCCTGTTTGTTCTTACAGATTCTTGTGGTGATTGAGCCCTTGCTGATTGATGAAGATTACTATGCTAGAGTAGAGGGTAGAGAGATCATCTCCAACTTGGCCAAGGTAAGATGGTTGTCTGTAAATAATAAATGTCATCTTTGGTCGATAGCAGCATCCCAGCAGTTGTTTAATTAATCTTTAAATTTTGTAGGCCTTAATCAAATCTGCATTTCTCCATTAACAGGCTGCTGGTCTGGCCACTATGATCTCTACCATGAGGCCTGATATTGACAACATGGACGAGTATGTGAGAAACACGACAGCTCGTGCTTTCGCCGTTGTAGCGTCTGCCCTGGGCATTCCATCTCTCCTGCCTTTCCTCAAGGCTGTTTGCAAGAGCAAGAAATCCTGGCAGGCTCGTCACACGGGTATCAAGATCGTACAGCAGATCGCTATTCTCATGGGTTGTGCTATCCTGCCCCATCTCCGCAGCTTGGTGGAGATTATCGAGCATGGTTAGTATGGCATTGTGGTCTCCCTCTTTCTATATGGGGGTGTACAAAAATGATTTTCATTGTCTGCTATGTAGGACAGTCTCAAACTGTTGTTTTTTTTCCCCCTCAGGTCTCGTGGATGAGCAGCAGAAAGTGCGAACCATTAGTGCTCTGGCTATCGCTGCCCTGGCTGAAGCTGCTACACCATACGGTATTGAGTCCTTTGATTCGGTGCTGAAACCTCTTTGGAAAGGTATCAGGCAACACAGAGGCAAGGTGAGCATGTGTTTGGTCAATGGAATCTTGACGTTGTTTTATTTGCACTGTTTGCTTTCAGATTTACTTTTTGGGCTGCAAAAATCTGGGCTCAGATTTTTAGTAAATGTTTTTAACAATATTTTTGTCGTCCCAGGGTCTTGCTGCCTTCTTGAAAGCCATTGGATACTTGATTCCTCTTATGGATGCTGAATATGCCAACTATTACACCAGAGAAGTGATGCTTATCCTTATTCGAGAGTTCCAGTCACCTGACGAGGAAATGAAGAAGATTGTCCTCAAGGTGCATTAAAAACTATTCAGAAGAATTAAAAATGTAGTATTTCTAAAACATTTTAGGCTGAACTTTTTTTTTCTTGTACATTCCAGGTGGTAAAGCAGTGCTGTGGCACAGATGGTGTGGAAGCCAATTACATTAAAACAGAGATTTTGCCCCCCTTCTTCAAACATTTCTGGCAGCACAGAATGGCGTTGGATAGGCGCAACTACAGACAGGTATGCAAGATCATCAGATAATTAGAAGTAACGTTAACCATGAGTAATATGCATTTAATCTCATTTGTATTTTTACTTGTATAACAGTTAGTGGACACTACAGTGGAGCTGGCCAATAAGGTAGGGGCAGCTGAGATTATCTCCCGTATCGTGGATGACTTGAAGGATGAAGCTGAGCAGTACAGAAAAATGGTCATGGAGACCATTGAGAAAATTATGGGCAACCTTGGTGCCGCTGACATCGATCACAAACTGGAGGAGCAGCTTATTGATGGAATCCTGTACGCCTTCCAGGAACAGACCACTGAGGTGAGTTACGGACTTTGCTGCATATTAAATATCCTGCTGCTGTTATATCTTGCATCATAATCTCACCTGTATCTCCAGGACTCTGTAATGCTAAATGGCTTTGGTACGGTGGTAAATGCTCTGGGTAAGAGAGTTAAACCATACTTGCCTCAGATCTGCGGTACAGTGCTGTGGCGTCTCAACAACAAATCTGCCAAAGTCCGTCAACAGGCTGCTGACCTGATTTCTCGCACAGCGGTGGTCATGAAGACATGCCAAGAGGTGAGGGCGCATTATGTACATTTATGGACTGGTTAAACAAAATACTGATACTGCTTACTAATATATATCTTGCTTCTATATTTCCGTGTAGGAAAAGCTGATGGGCCATTTGGGTGTGGTGTTGTATGAGTATCTGGGAGAAGAATACCCAGAAGTGCTGGGTAGCATTCTTGGAGCCCTTAAAGCTATTGTCAATGTTATTGGTGAGTGTCGGTCAAAGTGCTTCATTACTGGTGTTTGCTATTGCATCTAAGCCCTAACTCTTAAGTATTCAACTTTGCCACAGTTTTTTTTCTCTGTTTGTTTGTACATTTGTACAATCAAAAATACTCTTGCCAGAACAGCGAAAAATGTGTTTTTTCTGATTGACGTTTATTTTGGAATCCTTAATCATTTCAGTGCATCACATATATTTGACTTATTTCTACTGCTTTGCTTTCTTTTGAGTATAATTAAGCATGTAAATGTCCCGTTGGCAGGTATGCACAAGATGACACCACCTATCAAAGACTTGCTTCCACGTTTGACTCCAATCTTGAAGAACAGACATGAGAAGGTGCAGGAGAACTGCATTGATCTAGTGGGCAGAATCGCTGACAGGTCAGTTCTACAGTTCCCTGCAGAATTTGAGCTATTAACATTTGAACCGATACCGATATGGTGGCCGATATATCGTGCATCCCTAAAATATTCTGATAATGCCTCCTAAACACATCATCATGTCCTTTGCAGGGGTGCGGAGTATGTGTCTGCCAGGGAATGGATGCGCATCTGTTTTGAATTGCTAGAGTTGTTGAAAGCCCACAAGAAGGCCATCCGCAGAGCTACTGTCAATACTTTCGGCTACATCGCCAAGGCCATTGGGTAAAACACAAAATCCTTCTCAGCAATGCAGAATGTGTCAGGTTTGAAAATGTTGATTTTTAATTTCTGTTCTTAAATATCTAGTCCTCACGATGTGCTGGCCACGCTGCTCAACAATCTGAAGGTGCAGGAACGTCAGAACCGTGTGTGCACAACGGTAGCCATCGCTATTGTGGCCGAGACGTGTTCGCCGTTCACCGTGCTTCCTGCGTTGATGAACGAGTACCGTGTTCCTGAACTTAACGTTCAGAACGGTGTCCTAAAGTCTCTGTCCTTCCTGTTCGAGTACATCGGTGAAATGGGCAAAGATTACATCTATGCCGTCACACCTTTGTTGGAGGATGCTCTGATGGACAGGTAAGCTGGGAAAAGAATGACTGATTTTCACAAGAGTGTTACCACTTAAAACATGCAGATTGTTTTCAGTAGGCCTCTGTAACTCTGTATTTGCTCATTGTTTTTGCTCCATTGCAGGGATCTTGTACACAGGCAGACAGCCAGTGCTGTGGTGCAGCATATGTCTCTGGGAGTGTATGGCTTTGGCTGTGAAGATTCTCTCAATCATTTGCTCAACTATGTTTGGCCAAATGTCTTCGAAACGTCCCCTCATGTTATCCAAGCTGTCATGGGGGCCCTTGAGGGTCTGCGGGTGGCAATTGGACCCTGCCGCATGCTGCAGTATTGCTTGCAGGTATGTTTTACTCTTCCAACATGGAATCTGCACACTTTATATAATGTTTTTTCTTTTTCATTGACTTGTAAAGATCTAATGGCCCAATGTTTTTTTTTTTTTTTCTCCCTCAATAGGGTTTGTTCCATCCTGCTCGCAAAGTGCGTGATGTGTACTGGAAGATCTACAACTCCATCTATATCGGCTCCCAGGATGCACTGATCGCACATTATCCTCTTGTCTACAATGATGAGAAGAACTCATACATTCGCTATGAGCTGGAGTACTTCATGTGAATATAACTACCCTTACATGTGCACTCTCTCTTTTCTCCTATATCTGTGTCTAATTCATGGTTTATAGGACTTGGTCCATTTTTTATGTTCTCTGGTAGGTTACAACCAGTACCACAAATTCTGTGGCCTAAAATTTATTTCTTATTAAAGAACAGAAAAATGTGGAAAAAAGAATGTTAAATGTGACGCTTTTTGCTCTTTGGATTAGACGTTTCTGTTTTAACGGTGTGGCACCATGCACAGTGACAGTAAAGATAGAAGCAGAGTTTCTGAGGAATGTGATTTATCTTCAGTAATTCTTTTAATTAGAGACTTGTGTCCTGATCTGTCAAGCCCACTCTCTCGCTCAGTCACACATCTGTTCTTATTATAATGTTGCTTAGTTTGGCTGAATAAACATTTGTGTATTAAAAGTCATTGGTCTGCTCTGTCATTTGTTTGATCTGTTTAGCACAACCAAAAGTAGTTCTGATTTTATTCTATCTACACTTTCAGTAATAAAATCCTCTCAAATGTCATCTAAAAAAAAAAAAACGATCAAGCTTCAAAATTTGCTTAATTGACTGGAAATTTGAAAATCAAATCAGATTGGGCTGCTGTGTGAACTAAGACCTTTTAATCGGGGAATATTTCTAGCTTTTACCTGTAGTACAATGCATGTTAAACCCAAGGAAGGATCTTGGGTTTAATGCATTCATTATATGAGATTTTGTTTGCTTATTTCCCACATTCTTCTTAGACACAACAGAAGATGTAAAAGGAAGATTGTCATTTGTGATTTTGCACAAACATGAGGGTCCTGGAGTTTCTCGGGCTGAAACAATGTGAGACCATACTTTAGAGATTTTCAGACATAATTTATCATTTTTACATCCACCCTTCCAGATAATATTTGCTCTTTTCCCATGAAGTCAATGGGCTGCTTTATTGTGGAATGCAGTGCTTGTGCTGATCTTGACAATCTTGAAAATATTCTCTTGAACATTTGCTTTGTCCGTGGTCCTTGGCTGTTAAGTTAAAAAAAAAAAAAATACTAATTTGGATCAAGAGCTAAAGCCTTTTGCCTAGAAAACTACATTTTGGACTATGTCCTGGAATGTGTTTGAACTGACTTGAACCTCTCAGTTTTCATTAAATATTAAAATGTGTACTTTATAGTATATCCTCTTGTGTAAACAGTGCATATGTAACAGCCACTTGCAGTGGTCTCCTTTTTACCCATCAGCCCAAACTCATGCCTTTTTAAATATAGCTTCTGTATCAAGCAGACACACACACACACAAAACAAACTGATATTTGCTTCCAGGGACATTGTGGGCAAGTTCCTGTTTTCCATTTCTTTAAGAATGTAGAGCCGTCATTTATTAACTGTACCGACAATGAGACAAATATAGAACGGCAGCAAATAAACAAAAATTAAAGTTTTAAAAGCTAATTTCAATATAGTGGCAAATTGCAATCTTCCATCTAAATGTAAATCCTAGGGTTCAGCATGAACTTTTGCCAAATAAATTTGACTGTTATAAACTGTACAATGCTTCCTGACCTTAACACTTTTTTTTTATCTGGTTTTAATCATTGACAGAAAATCGAATTTCAAATGAATCGAATCTTTCTAAATTGCTTTTTTTTTTTTTTTTTTAAATAGAGTATTCATTAAGTATTATGTAGGGACATTGCTGGGCAGTATACAGCCAATACAGTATATCTCTCATTACCTTTGAACAAGCTACAAAGAGAATACTTTTTGACATTATTATAATTAATGTATTATTTCAATTGTAATTAAGAAACCTATATATATACGTTACTCCGAAAGATGCGATATCTGTATTCTATGAGTAATCAGAGAAGGTTAGCGTACTGAATCATTTTAGCGAATCAGTTAGCTCCGACAGTTCGGTTCACAAAACGATTCACGTACTGTGACCGAATCATTAAACACAACAGATTCATTAGAATGATTCGTTCGTGCGTCAGACTAGCGAGGGCATCGTGAGGCGATGATGATGGCTCTTCGGAAGAACTGACAATCCTGTGCATCAGATACAGAGGGGGAAACGAAATTACGAATCCTACTATGGTGATGCAATAGTTCATGAATATTAATTAGGTTGCGATGGCGTTCCTTCCTAATCTCCTCGAAGCATCCAGTCACACATCCTAATTTTATATTCATGAAACTAGTTACTTCATAAATCGGCGGTAGCAATCGTTCATTGGTCATCACAACAGCGCCCACTCTGACAGCGTCTGCCTTTCAGCCAATCGGTTGAAAGTTGGGTACCGTATTAATATTCATAAGCCACGCCTTCGCCATAGTAGGATCACGAAAGTAGCGAGGAAGCGGGGGAAGCATACAAAAAGCGCTGACTTCCTGTATTTTCTTATAACGAATGAATACGTTACGCAGAACATAAGCGAGTGGGTTATAATATCTGAAAACGATATCGCTGTGGATGCCACTGCTGTAAATGCGGATTGTTTACAGCAGCCCTAGCATCCTTTCCTCCCTCCCCTTTTCCTTTTTCCCGGAGCGCCGGAGCGCTGGTGGCGAGGCAGCGGCTACAGCAGCTCCCGCTGACCGAAGATAGCGCCTGCAGAGCCGGCCACGGCCGTCACATCACCCCGGGCCCCTGGAGGGTGCCATCCAGAGCAAAGCAGGAAGCAAGCTCATTGTGCAGCATCATTCTTCCGTGAAGAAAAGCGCACAGCCACTTCTGGATTTTATTCATCTTCACCTCCAGGTCTTTTCAGGAGTTTGGATGTGCAGTTTCACATGATATGGCTGTTCTTAAACTAGTCGACCAGGTAATTGCATACGGTTTTTTAAATGCATGTTTTTGTTTGCAAAATTATCAGTTTATTTGGAGGATGGCATGCTGCTTGGATGAAACTGAGGGATTTGCCCACGATTAAAAGTCATTTTCAATGAATGCACAAAATACAGAATATGATGCTCCATATATAGGCTATGGTTGCAGCTGAAACCGCATGATTCATGACAGCACATACAAGTGTGTTTTATATGCTCATGCCTGCTTCTGCTGTCACGCATTTTGCTTAAACGACATGATAGTTGTTTTCCTGAAAGTCAGAAACGGCTACTTGTGCAATTTGTGCAAGTCGTGAATCTGATTCTACTTTGGAAATGATTTATAAGTAGGTCTTTTTTTTAGTGTATGATTATTAATATGTGTTTTATCAACACCAGTGTAAGAATGTCGTTTATATTTAAGTGAGACAGAGTAGAGTAACAAAGTGAGTGTTGTTCTCATTTATTGCATAATTTGTGTGAGGAAAATGCTCTGCTTTGATCTAGAGAGAACAAACGTCCTGCTCTCTGTTGGAGTGTGCATGATGCTGATGTTGATATGACTCCTAAATCTAATCTGCACACCATAACAAGTTTTTAGAAGAAAACATTCCAAATTCATATCATCATCAGCACACCTAGTCAGATTTCTGTTTTAACTGACTAGTATAAGTTGCATACCAACATATATGGTTGAGCTCCACCCAGTTAAAGCTCAGTCAAATTCCTTTTCTCACAAACATCACTGTTGTTGTGCACTTATTTGAAACTATTGTTGTGACAGTAACAATAGTTTAGTTTCACATTAAATTTTTGTGTTTGCAATGTAGTGTTTCTAGTTCGTAAAAGACTGAATTCATTGTAATCTGATTTTCATTGGTGATATTTTGAATGTTACTACTATACTTCTCAAACTTGAAATTATATGTTACAACTTTTGATACTTGTCACCTCCACTAATAATTAGTTTAGTTTAGTCTACGTTTAGTTTTTCAGTAGAGTAGACCTGTATTTCCCTAACGGTAATGTGATGCACTCATATCTAGACACTATTGCAAATGTTCTAGGAAGTTGTCCTTGCAACAAGTAACTCGATGTCATTTAGGGGCCCCATGGACTTCATGTCAGGGTCGAGAAGATTTTTCAGCTGTGAGACTGTAGAGACTAAAAAGTCTGTACTAAATCTTTGCACTATATGGTTGAAGCAATGTTTCTTATTCAACAACATATATATGTATATGTTATATCTTATATAACAAGTGCAGCCATCAACAGCTTCATGTTTTTGATTGCCACAGAAAATGCCAACTCGTCCCTAAATTTGTAATAACAAACAAAAAATGTGTGTACAGTAATGCATTTGCAAAAAGGGCAAGAGATTCCAGAGGGCTTACAAGAAGAAGTGTGCAGCTCATATCTTTGATAGAGCACTGATTAATTCATTTGTTCATAGAAAATGTGTGTATACAAATGCACTTAAGATATTAATCAAGTATATTTAATTTAAGTAATTTTTTTACATTTACTGAACTGAATAATATTTCCTAAAGACTGTTCCAAAATGTCATTGATTGCAGTAATTTTATATATTTAGTTTTTCTCATAGTTTATTCTTTGTCCTAATATTTTTCTAAAATAAAAATATTTATGGGAAAAAGTTAATCTCAGATATGCTGTCAATTTAATAAAAAGGAAATATTTAACTGAAATATTTTTAACAATTTGTTTTAGTATAATGATGATATAAAGGCCAATTATTTAATTTCAGAAAGGAAACTATTAATTTATTTTGCCGTTTTAATAATATTAAATGGTATATTTTCTTTACACAGTAAAAATTTATTTTTATACATAAAAATATGCAGCTGCCTTCAGTGGGGTCCCTCACAAGGGGATCATCCCATTTGACTTCAGAAAGTTTGTACTATTGATCAATATCAATCTTTAGTGGTGGGAATACTGTTCTAAGTGAATGTACTTTGTGCTTCAGGTATACCGAAATAATTTATTTAAGTGAGTGGATTTTTCTCTGTCATGACAGGAGTTGAAAGACTGGATAGCACTTTAACACGTATTTAAATTTTACATTCATTCATTTAGCAGACACTTTTATCCAAAGCAGCCTACAAATGAGGAACATCACAAGCATATACTGTTGGAAACTCTTGTGGCAAGAAAAACAGTTTGTATTTTAAAGTTTATACTGAAGCAGTGTATTGCCGCTTAGACTTCCATTAAAAGTGCATTAATGTAAATGCATGTCTTGTTTGTTTTTACAGACCAAGACACAAGTTGAAATTATTTTTGGTGTGTTAACACCATGCCCCAATACGTTTTACTTGCATTAATCCCAGGACATTTTTTTTGTAGAAGTTTATATGTGACACTAAGTGTTCTGAGTGCAGTAATGTTTACGGTCATTTTGGTCTTGTGTACAGTTTGATTTCCATACTTTGCCCCAAAGAGGAAAGGAACAGGAAGTTGTTGAATCTCAACATTCCCCTCTCATGCTTTTTCGTATTCTTGGAGGGTTACATGACACAAGTTCAGAGCACACAAGATATAGAGAGGAAATAGAGGATAGTATGCTTACGGCTTACACATCAGTCATCGTAAGACTTTAGATACTTCTGTTATGCACTTCATGACAGTTTTAGGGTTTTACACTTGTCATATTTTATTTTTACCATTCAGAAAACAAAGTTTAGATTCTTTCAGTTTAGATTTTATCCAGAAGAGTGTTTTGGAGCTTGTTCACCAAACTCAATATAACCCCTGAATCAGATGATTTGCAGAATGCATGGTCTATCTAAAATTGTGATGTATGAAATAGCAACAGATCTTTTCTTCAATGTTGTGATGGACATATGAGTGAGATTTTCAAAAAGGAAAAAAAAACACGTTTTGGTTCTATCTATCAGTTGTTGTTTGGATGGAGGCAGATCTGAACGTGAATTTGCAGTCAATTGTGAGCAAGGGGATGTTTAAGTGGACTAAATGTTTGGAGAAGTCCGTTGTACGTCAGCAGAGAGAAGTCTGTTGTTTCACCAGAAGATCAAGTTCTGATATTGATTACATTTTACAAGGTCAAAAAACATTTAAAAAATAAAACCTATGCATGGGCAAATTTCCATTTCATGCTGACTTTAAACATCAGGGGGAAAATGCTGTCACGAGGAACTAGATTTCAGTTTCGCAGTTCATTTATTGTGCGACATCAGCAGTTCCTCATTTTAGACTCATGATTCTTAAGGAGTTAGTCTGCTTTGTTTTGAAGAAGAGCCTGCAGTGCTCCAGTTGTCAAAAGTGAAGAAACCCCCAGCCCTCATTGGCTCAGAATGAAGTTTGACTCACTTCTATTGGCCATAGTGATAGACAAGGGGACTGGGAGTTGGTGGGAGGAGGTCGTGTAGCATAATGTATGTCAACAATGGCTTCAGTGTTTGAGAGTTTGGCATGGAGCGGTGCTGGGAGGTCGGGGAATGTCCTCATTTGTGATGAGCTGCGTCCAGATCCCTGCTTGTGCCAGCGCTCAGCAATCTCGTCCCCAAGCTTTGCAGTGCCGTAACACAGAAGGCACTGTTGTCACCAGCTGTTGTGTTCTCTTTCCAGTGAGAGAAGAGCTGTGTGGTTGTGCATGCGATCCAGACAGAGGCAATATCTCATAGTCGAGAGAATTCAACATTGTATCCTCATAGATTCAATGCTCTCATAAAAGAGCTCAATAAGGGTGGCCCAGTGCCAGTTCTGTGTTATTTTACATTCCTGATCTTGTGCATGTGATTTTTATTTGCCTTGCAAATGCAAACATTTGGTTTTCTGTTCATTTATTGAAGGTTGTTGTTGTGAATTCTGCTGATTTAAATATGTCACCAAGAGAAGGAATCCTGGGGGTTCACTGATGAACTAATTATTGAAAATAATTTTAATATGATATCCCCTAAGAAAGTATATTAGCCTAGAATATGCTCAGGAGATGTTTCACCTTAGACTTGTTTCTTCTCAAATGTCTTGAGAGAAATAAAAGGAAACAAGTGAATTGGGACAAATCATAGTAGGCCTAAATGTGCGGCCAAATTTACAGTTGTTCGGTAATTTTTATGAGTGGAATCCGGGCCAATTTGATAAGAATCCATGCAATCAGGACATTTCACAGACAAAATTCTGTCATTTCAGTAGGAAGTCTAACACTCTGGAATTTTGCGAGAAGGCGAAAGGTTTCCCCAAGCAGATTTCGCAAACAAGTTTGTCACGCAAATTCTCCCATTGACCAACAGAAAGCTGTTTTGTTTGAAAGTGTTTCATACAACACTACACCGTTGACAAGAGATTTTTTTATGCAACAAGTCACTGAACTCTCACTAATTTGTGATGGTACCTGAAGCATACGGATCTAAAAGATTTATGCTTCACATTGCTAAATAATCTGGTAAAATGTTTGATGTCATATTCAAAATCAAATATCTGACAATTTTATCTTTATCTGACAAATTTGCAACATTTTATGAATCTCGAGTAGAGTGATATGGTCAAAAAAAATTATCATGATCATTTTTTTCATATCAGTCCATAATCCATATCGATAATTATCATGATAAAAGTCAAGTCTTTATTTCTTTTCAAGTTTAAAGCCAGATTTGGGCTCCAAAGTGAAAGTTGTAGAAAAACCAGACCATTAATTTTCCTTAAAGCTGCAGTCCATAGCTTTTTTGGGTTAAAAATGATCCGAAATCAATATTTGAGCAAGTACATAACCAGCCAGTGTTCAAATCTATCGCCTTTAACCCGATTCACCACGGTTAGCTTATAATAATGTTTTCTAATTTGAATGGTACGATTAGGTTTTCACGGGAAATTTGAGCATGGCACTGTGTCATTACGTCACGTCTGTAAACATGAAGAAGTTGTCCCGGCTACTAGGCTATCGCATGTGAGGATCCTGCAGGTGGTGGATCGTTTATAGCCTTTTCTCACAGCAGCCAGAATAATTAAATGTATAATTTTGATGGTGGATTGTAATCTATAAAGGATTATGTGTTTATGAAACACATGTGAATGAAATTAAATTATATTCCAGTTATAAATGTGCTTCTGATTACAGATAGCCTGGGATTACAAAGATTTGTATTTTAAAGAAAACCATTTCGAAGGGAGCATAATTTGCTTTTTGGGTTAAAAGAATTTCTTAATATGAGAATTTCATACAAGAGTATGACAATTAGATTAGACTGTGCAGAAATTGAAATCTACACGCTAATACACACTATACTCATAGTCACCAATGCTGATGTTGTTAACATTAATCATTTGAGAATAAAGTATAATAATTTGAACGGTTTGATGTGATATGAGCTAACCGATCTTTAGATTTAATCACCATTGGTAGCGAGATTTATGGTAATGCTTTTTTCCTCAGTTGGTCAGAACAAACGTGGCAGACTTGTTACTTACTTGTTCAGATGGCAATATACGGTGAAAATTCTTATTTGGGTCATATATTCCAAGACGTAGGCTAGAATATGTGATTGCGAAGTACAGTAAATATCCACACCGGTGCAGTGACTGACAGCCACACACACATACTCTTCAGAACATTAGATTAATCCGAGCTGGAGCCGTGCCGACTCACAACCCATGCAAACTAGATAATTCCGCACACTGCTGCAATTCCAGATTTTCAAACAGAGATGGTGACAAAGAGGCAAAACTTACGGACTGCATCTTTAACAATATACATATCTTAATAGAAAAATGTATTTCTTAGTTTTTACGTGTTCTAATGAGTGATATTAGTTTGAGATAATAGTTTGAACTTTGAGCGGATAAACGGTCCATGTGACACAATTCATATAACTAGCACTCTCGTTCTGCTTTTGGTGCATAAAAATTACATTGAACATTTATCAACCTCTTGTTATCATTTTATCATGGAAAATTATTTCGCGATAATTATTGTTATCAATTTATCGCCCAGCCCTAATCTCTAGAGGAGGCATATGAGATTATTGGAGCAAGCAGGAGACTTGATTTGCATTTGCTGTATAGAAGAAACGATTGAGATGGTTAAGAGGTCTCATTAATGATATGATATATGGTATGGTGAGATGCATGAAAAGAAAAATTCATGAAATTGTTCAGCCTTTGGTTCTTTTAGAGAGCTGAGTAACTTGAAATGACTAACAAAAAATGAATGATGGTTTGTGGCGAATTGGCACAGCAGAGATCGTTTTTTATGGATGATGAAATGAGTTTGAAGTGAGTGGGCGTGAGGGAGCCTGTTTCTGCAGCTGAAAATAGAGCAGATCTCAACAACACATCTCCTGTTGTCTGAGAGTTTGTTTGTATGTGTGCATATTAAAGAGAAAGTCATAGTGAAAGAAGCTATTCTTAGAAACATATTTAGAATTTTTTTCATAAAACATGAACTTGTCTTCACAAAAAAAGCCATAATGGGACTCTTTTGCAGCTATAAATTCATATGGGGTTTACAAAGTATGCTGATATACCGGTAAGATGTTAAAAGTCCATCCCTCTCTTTACAATCTCTGTCCTTACCGTTGTCTCTAGAGGAGGCATATGAGATTATTGGAGCAAGCAGGAGACTTGATTTGCATTTGCTGTATAGAAGAAACGATTGAGATGGTTAAGAGGTCTCATTAATGATATGATATATGGTATGGTGAGATGCATGAAAAGAAAAATTCATGAAATTGTTCAGCCTTTGGTTCTTTTAGAGAGCTGAGTAACTTGAAATGACTAACAAAAAATGAATGATGGTTTGTGGCGAATTGGCACAGCAGAGATCGTTTTTTATGGATGATGAAATGAGTTTGAAGTGAGTGGGCGTGAGGGAGCCTGTTTCTGCAGCTGAAAATAGAGCAGATCTCAACAACACATCTCCTGTTGTCTGAGAGTTTGTTTGTATGTGTGCATATTAAAGAGAAAGTCATAGTGAAAGAAGCTATTCTTAGAAACATATTTAGAATTTTTTTCATAAAACATGAACTTGTCTTCACAAAAAAAGCCATAATGGGACTCTTTTGCAGCTATAAATTCATATGGGGTTTACAAAGTATGCTGATATACCGGTAAGATGTTAAAAGTCCATCCCTCTCTTTACAATCTCTGTCCTTACCGTTGAAGCCTGTGTGTTCATTTGCATGTTGGCCTGCCTGCATGTGTTCTGTTGTATAGCGGAAGTGAAAATGCTTTCCACGCTTCCTCTGTGTCGCTTCTGAGAAGGTGAAAAAGAGCAACAGGAAGTGAGATGTGGGGGTTATTGCAGATAGAGACACTGGAAGTTTAGATGCAGCCAAATTTGGCTCAAACCACCTCGGTGTTGTTATGCTTCTCTAATCCCACGCATGTGTCGGATTATCATGGTTTTCATGCGCTGCCATATAAATATATGAAGCTTGGCACTTGAATTTCGGAAAATAGCTGGCAAAGTACAGTTTATAAATATATTTGGTATTAGTTTAGTCTTTAGTTGCTGCATAAACAAGGACTGAAGATGATAATTACATAGAGGAAACATGACTTTAATGACCACAGTGTGTGGTGCAAAGCTTTCTTGGGGCTCTTTGGGCCTCGATTTGGCCTCCCTGTAATGACGCCATGGAAATGGTGAAGGTTGTGTGGTTTTGCAGCCTAGTTGTCTGATTTGTGCTGAGAAACTGGTTCAAGAACTGATCATTTGAATGACAAAATTATTCCAAAGATAGGGTTAATAAAGTGTATATAATCAGCACAAGGATAATCTAGGGTTCTTGTAGCTCTGTAAGTCTGTATACTTTCTGATGAAAATGTGGCGCTTGCCTTTTGCATAATTTGCCGCCACAGTGCTATGGTGGTTGCCAGGATGTTGTTGTATGGTTGCAAAAGTGTTCTGTGTGGTTTTTTAGTGTGTTCCTATGCGGTTACTAGGGTGTTAATGGGTGGTTTCTTGGGTGTTCTGGGTGGGTGCTAGCATTTGGGATTTGTTCAAATCTGTTACCGTAAAGGTGCAGTTGCATTAGAGAAAGAAAGTTCCGTTATCTGTAGTGTAGCAATGTATGAAGCACAGCCCACACAGAAGTGATTTTAACAACTTGAACTTTTGCTTTACTTTTACTTGAACTAAATCTTTTGCTCCCGATTACAAGAATTTCAACAGAAATGACTGGATTTTGTCCATGAGAATTTGCCGAACAACAGTAAATGTATCCACACCATAAAGTAACGGTATGCAGTTTTGTGTGGTTTTGCAACTTTAGAGCCCCCTACAGTTAAGTGAATGGATTGCACTGTGATTTTAACAACTTGAACTTTTGCTTTACTTTTACTTGAACTAAATCTTTTGCTCCCGATTACAAGAATTTCACTATTCTTGTAATCGGGAGCAAAAGATTCTATTCTTCACTATAACTTTAGAGCCCCCTACAGTTAAGTGAATGGATTGCACTGCCGTAATTACAGTCGATAGCTGTACATTAGCATTTGTTGCTACTGTAAAGCAATCCACCCTTTTCGCATAATTTCGTACCTGCTCACTAAATTTACATAACTCCCAGAACAGACGTTTGAGGAAGAGTATGGGAAAGAAACAGACGCCATTCACCTTATTAGAACTTCAGAATGATATTGAAACTGATATTTAAAGGTAAAAATATTATATACAGTTGTTTTAAGTTTGAGCAATAGCACCAGTGATGCTTCATGCTTTTATTCCTTAATACCATCCATGTTTAAATAATCTCTTGTTTTTCACAGCCACCCCTCATCCAAGCCATCTTTAATGGAGACCCCGATGAGATTCGTGTGCTCATATGTAAATCAGAAGATGTCAATGCACTGGTATGGATCAGTTTCCTTTATTCTTCTACTCCCACGACTATATCTCATCTCTTTGTTTCTCGCAGCACAATAGTCGAGTAATCCTATGGACAACAGCCAGAGATTTATATACATTTGTCTCAGTTAAGGCAACAGGACACAAAACAGTTTTCAGGGCCATTCTTCTTCCAGAATATTTATTTATTCTATTTGTCTCACTGTGTCCGCCTTAATGGCTCCAGCAAGAATTAGCTTGCTGTCCGAATGTTTTATATAGAGCTGCTGGTCAAAGTCATGATTTCAGGCTGCATGTGCAAACAGGTTCAGACAATGGACACGTTGAGATGTTACCACCGCAAGTGTGTGAGCACATTAGTACACACTGACATCTCCATCAGTGATTGTAAAGAGCCACTCAATGCTTCTTTGTTGTGGATCGCATCGCTTGCAATGACAGGCAATCAGCATATTGTATTCAGTAAAGTGAATTTACTGTAATTACCAATTCTCTGCAAAAACTTTGCAGTCCACAGTGGGACTTTAGAAAATGTTTTGGTGTTTAAAAATAATGGAATATACTATAAAGACCACATTAAATGGATTGACATACACAATTGTCTTTCTTGTGTTGATGTAGCCTATTTCCTATTGAAACAGGAAGTTGGGGTGAGACCTATCGAAGGGCTTATCTTTAAAGAAATTTTTTTTTATTAGCCAATAGCCTTTTGTTTATGCCACAGCTGTCAAAATATGATTTGTTACTTGCTCTTGTTAGGTTGTTGTAAAACATTTTGTCCATTTTTGGATAAACCATTGTCTGTCATCTGTAAGAATTTATTTGAATTAAATGAATACTTTTATTTATTAAGGATGCATTAGAATGATCAAATGTTACAGTAGAGACATTTATAACGTTACAAAATATATCCATTTCAAATAAATGCTGCTCTTTTAAATTTTCATCAAAGTATCCTTTGAAAATAAATAATGTACCCTATCAACGGTTTCCACAAAAATATTAAGCATCACAACATTTTTCAACATCGCTTATCATAAGAAATGTTTCTTGAGCACCAAATCAGCATATTAGATGATTTCTAAAGGATCATGTGACACTGAAGAGGTGGCTGCTGAAAACTCAGCTTTGCCATCACAGGAATAAATTACATTCAACATTTTACATTTTACAACAATTACATTCTTGTCAGCTTTTAAGAGTGCACTAGCATATAGATGGGTTCAAAGCTAATACATGATTTGATTTGATTTTTAACAATCTTTCCATCCTCTCTGTCCATGTGTCTGACTCTCCAGCTGTCTTTTGTTCATTCTCTCTCAGGACGCTGAGAAGCGAGCTCCCCTTCATGCAGCAGCCTTCCTCGGAGATGCTGAGATCACAGAGCTCCTCATTGTGTCAGGTAGAGCTGCTTTCTTTCTCTCTCCCTCCACTCCCTTCCCACCTCCCTTCCATTTACAGCATCTCCTATAAAATAAATGCATGTTCAAAACCCAGTCCATTAAAAGGTATGTTTAAACCAAAAATAAATATTCTGTTATCATTTATGCATGTCATTCCAAATCCATGTGTTATTTTTATTTGTCATGGAATGTAAAGGATGGTTTTAGTAAATGATGACAGACTTTTAATTTTTGGGTGGACTACCCCTTTACAAATACAGCATATAGAGCCCTAAATTTATGAAGGTTATTATTGTTTGATGTTTCTTTGTAGGGGCACGGGTCAATGCCAAAGATAACATGTGGTTGACTCCACTACACAGGGCAGTGGCATCACGTAGCGAGGTAGGATTAGGTGTTCAACACGCACTCACTTTTGAATAAGACAGATGTTGTTTAATGTTGTCACACAACAGGATGCCTTTAAAACAATGCTAATCATATGCAGACGCTCCTGTGGGATTATAATAGGATTTTTCCAACACTGGATGCCGATTGGTCAATCGTATTCCAGCTGGCCTGAAGTACACAATATAGTTCGTTGTTTTGCTTTGTACACATCTAGGAGGCAGTTCGCGTGTTGATCCGTCATTCTGCCGATGTTAACGCACGGGATAAGAACTGGCAGACTCCGTTGCATGTCGCTGCCGCCAACAAGGCTCTGCGCTGTGCTGAGGTCATCATCCCGCTCCTGAGTAGCGTCAACGTTTCAGATCGTGGGGGACGCACCGCCCTGCACCATGCTGCCCTTAATGGGCACACAGAGGTACTGCAAGTTGAAACCAAACATTTTTGCTTGGCACATAGCAATACTACAGAGCCTCACACATGACACGTGGGAAAAATATATATATTGTGGCCACAAATAAAAAAAAAATTCTAAAATTTATGAATGTGTTTAGTTAAATCGTAGCCACAAATTACAAATTAATTCTCTCGTTTTAGTAAATTGTTGCCATGTTTTACTAATTTGCTTTTTCGTTTTAGTAAATCATGGCCACATTGTCCTAATTCATTCTCTGGTTTTGATTTAATGAAAACAGGGGAACAAATTAGTAAAATTTACAAAATTTTAAGCCACAATTTACTAAAATGAGGGAACAAATTCATTATTTGTGGGAATTAATTTTTCATTTGTGTTCATGATTTAAATAAAACAGAGGGCGAATAGTAAATTGTGGCCACAGTTGAACTAAAATGAGGGAAAAAATTAATAAAAACAAGGGAACAAATTCTTGATTCTTTAGAACAAATTAAGTCGTGGCTAGAATAAATATATTTTTGCCTCCATGTCATGTGCAGGGCTCTGATCATATTTTATTTCACTGCAGTTTGCAAGTTCAACGACTGAGACAGTGAATGATTTATATACAAATTCACATGGCCACTGATACAGACTTAATTTTGCTGCATTGCATTGTCAACATAACTTGAAATTTGCAGAATGGTTTAGAAAGTCATTATATAAACTGACATTAAATTACTGACACATTTTTGACTCATGCTTTACTGCCTATTGAGGCGGATACAAGCATGCCCTCTAAATAAAACAGAGGGCGAATAGTAAATTGTGGCCACAGTTGAACTAAAATGAGGGAAAAAATTAATAAAACAAGGGAACAAATTCTTGATTCTTTAGAACAAATTAAGTCGTGGCTAGAATAAATATATTTTTGCCTCCATGTCATGTGCAGGGCTCTGATCATATTTTATTTCACTGCAGTTTGCAAGTTTAACGACTGAGACAGTGAATGATTTATATACAAATTCACATGGCCACTGATACAGACTTAATTTTGCTGCATTGCATTGTCAACATAACTTGAAATTTGCAGAATGGTTTAGAAAGTCATTATATAAACTGGCATTAAATTACTGACACATTTTTGACTCATGCTTTACTGCCTATTGAGGCGGATACAAGCATGCTCTCCATTTCTCTATCTCTTTCTTATCACTGTTATTCACTTTCCACTTTCTCTCTTCAGATGGTTAGCCTTCTCCTGGCCAAGGGTGCCAATATCAATGCCTTTGACAAGAAAGACTGCCGTGCACTGCACTGGGCAGCATATATGGGTGAGGGAATAATCTTATAAAAACTCTGACCAGTATGTCTTTTCCAGTGAAACACAAAAGGAGTTGTTCACCCTGCTTCCATTTCAATACAAAAAATAGTTATTGGGGGCTGCCAAGCTCCAAAAAGGACATCAAATTAGTCCATGCTAATTTGGATGTACAATATGTATAATCTGCTGGAATTTTGTAATTGTTGTTTTGATGATGTGCAAGTTGGCATTATCAAGTATGGCACTCACTTTGCAAAAACACACGCTGAGAGTAAGAGAGTTATTTAGAGTTTTGTTACCGAATTAATCTGTGTTTTAAACAAATCATTTGAGTGCATAAACCATTCATAAAGACAGTCATATGCTTATTGAATGAATCAACCATTTTGAATGTATCAGCTTTTTTGAACAAATCATTTGAATGAATGATTCACTGATATCTAAATGCCAAATCAGATGCCATCTCTGCAGTGCAAAAATAGATTTTGTTAGTGCTGGTTACATTTGATTGGTAACAGCCTATAGTATCTTATTATTCTAATTAAATTGGTTGATTAAATGTAAGAATTTGACATGAAAGATGATGCATAAATTTAATAAGGTTTGAAAAAAATGGCTGCTGTAAAGATTCAAATGCTCCTGAAAATAATTTCCATCACTTCAGCACAGAATATGAAAATCTTTGGGAGTCAGTTGTCCACAACAGGCCTAAACAAATTACCAGCAAAAAAAAACAAAACACACGCAGCAAAATATTTTTAATTATCCTTATCAACAAAAAAATATTTAGATATCAATATTTGGCAATATCGTATTTGCACTTTCATATTGTTTTTTCTTCACTCAAAACTATCATATTTCTTCAGAAGACTTATGCTGAGACTTATGTTACGTCATATGGAATAGTTTTATGGAGCTTTTATTGTGCTTTTTTTCTTCTTTTTGGAGCTTCACACTTTCTAATTTGGTTTTATGGACAAGAGTCAATATTCTGGAAAACAGCTCCTATTGTGTTCTACAGAAATGAGTCATATGGGTTTGAAACGACATGAGGGAGAGTAACTAATAACAGAATTTTCATTTTGAGGTGAACTATTTGTGTTTATGTCTTCATGAGCTTATCTCCATACTCCTGCAGGTCACTTAGATGTAGTGTGTTTACTGGTGAGTCAAGGGGCCGAGATCAGCTGCAAGGACAAGAGAGGATACACACCTCTACACGCTGCTGCTTCCAATGGTCAGATCGCTGTGGTGAAACGCCTGCTCAGCCTGGCTGTAGAGGTACCCAGGATGCAAATAGATACATATAGAGAAGGGAGCATGGGAAAAACATCTAGTTTGAGCTTACTATATCATATGCTTTACTCATAGATAGATGAAGCCAATGCCTTTGGGAACACAGCGCTGCATGTGGCCTGCTTTAATGGACAAGATGCAGTAGTCAGTGAGCTGATCGACTACGGTGCTAACGTCAGTCAGCCGAATAACAAGGGCTTCACACCTCTACACTTTGCTGCTGCGTCCACTCACGGTGCCCTGTGTCTGGAGTTCCTGGTCAACAGCGGAGCTGACGTCAACGTCCAAGTATGTCCATCTAGGACAAAACATTGACAGACAGTGCAAACCCTGTGTGCGTTATGCTACTAAACATTTCCTGATGTTTCCTCAAGAGTCGTGATGGGAAAAGCCCTCTTCATCTGACGGCAGTTCATGGACGATTCACACGCTCCCAGACGCTCATCCAAAACGGTAAAGCTGTTTTTAGACTGCTTAAAGCCTACTGTTAGCCTGTGACTGATTTGCATGTACATTGAGAGTACAAGTGTGTGTTTCTGATACAGGTGGCGAGATTGACTGTGTCGATAAGGATGGAAACACTCCGCTGCATGTCGCTGCTCGATATGGCCATGAACTTTTAATAAACACTCTAATCACAAGTGGGGCTGACTGCACCAGGTTTGTCTCTGTCTTTGGATATTTATTGAAAATCATGGTAAATCATAATTTCTTGTTGTTTCTGATATTCTCATTCTTCCTCTGCAGAAGAGGAGTACATGGCATGTTTCCTTTGCATTTGGCCGCTCTGAATGCTCACGCCGCCTGCTGCCGGAAGCTTCTCTCCTCAGGTACTGACTACACCACCGAACCAAGCTACAGTTGCACTACCTTAATATAACATTGAAAACCTGGTGCAAATCATTTTTGGCTAAATACAAAAACATTATGACATAGCGCTCATGCAGAATATGCAGGATTGAAGACGTCTCTGGATGTTTCATGATCTCATTCCTTTTACTCCTCCTCATTATTTCCAGTTCTTTCTATAGTACATTATCAATAGAATTGTCAGTTCTTGCTTAATAAAAGTATAAGTCCTTGGCATGCTGAGTAAAAGTATTAAATGATCAAATGATTAATCGCGATTAATCGCATCCAAAATAAAAGTTTTTGTTTACATAATATATTTATGTGTACTGTGTTTATTTATTATGTATATATAAAAACACACACATTCAGTATATATTGAAAATATTTACATGTATATACATTTATATATTTAAATTATTATATTTTATATTATATAATATATTTATATATATAATATATATAAATATATTTATATAAACATAACATCTTTTTCTTAAATATATACATGCATGTGTTTGTATTTATATATACATCATAAATATACACAGTACACACTCATATATTATGTGAACAAAAACTTTTATTTTGGATGCGATTAATCGTTTGACAGCACTATTAAATACAAAAATCATGCTGAGACCAAACTTTGAAATGGTAGTGTATGTTTAAATTATTTTCTGACCTCCAGAGACAGGGTGTTTGTTGGAAAATGTTAGATTTAATTTCTTTGACCACAAATCACACCGGGTGTGGGCTACTTTGAGCTCTCATTGCTCTCCAGTCCATTTCCCTTAGAAAGCTTTCATATCCACACTGGGTGATTTGACATGACATGTTGTGTAAATCAACAGTTCCTGACCTTACTGATTCTCTTGTGTCTAAATGGGAGAAAATCCCTGCAGCCATGTTCCATCATCTAGTGAAAAACCTTCCCAGAATTGTGGAAGTTGTTACAACAACAAAAGAAGAACAAACTCCCTATTGATGCTCATGGTTTTGAAATGAAATATTCAGTAAGCACTTGGTATGGTCCACATATTTTTGGTTGTTGTCTATGTTGATATGAGGAGGGGACAAATTTCTGAACCCCTCAAGTTGATGCGACTCAGACAACCTATCTCTTCATAAATTATTATTTCATAAATTACTGTTTATGTTGAAGGAATACGTTGCCACTGTTCTTTCTGTAATTAGATTAACTCTGAGTTATAGATCTTTTGTATCTGAATTGATGAGCATGAATTTTCCTCATGTCTCTTTGCTTATGTCTGGCATGCCCTTATATCTGTGTGCTTTCTTTACTCTGCCTCTTGATTGTTGGTTTGTTGTATTAGAATGTAGATGCTACATCTGTACTTTTGAATTGTTCGGCTTGGTTGCACACATTTGTGATCTCACCTCTGTTAGCGATGTGTGTTTGTCTTGTCTATCCTATGTCTTTGTTTATCCTGAACTAAAATCCTTTCTCTCACACGGTCTTCATCCCCCCCGTGTCATTCTTTCCCCTCCTGCGGTCTGATACTGTGGCTGTCTGCGTCCGGGTGTGGGGGCACTTTCCTCTTCCGTGCACTGCATCCTTCCTTCCCATACTTCCATTCCTCTACAGGACGGAGGTGTAGCATAATGTGCCCTCTCAGTAATGACTCGGTCCTGTCTGCAGGCTTCCAAATCGATACGCCAGACAACCTGGGGAGGACGTGTTTGCATGCCGCAGCTGCAGGCGGGTGAGTCTGTCTGTCTTGCAGATCTGGATTTTGCCTGTTGAATGGCATGAAAAATATGTGCTGTTGTTTGCTTACTTTTCAAAAATGTATTTCAGAATTACAAATTCAAACAAAAAAAATATTTAGCTTATATTATATTATTAAGCTAATATTTAGCTTAGCTGAAATCACACATAAAGACAGTACATTTCATGTGTGCATACACACTGTAGAGATGTGGATGTAGAGTTATTACTAATAAGGTTATTGGACCTTTCCTAATGACTACCTTATCGTCCATTGTTCAGACAAATACCGGTCGGACCTGTTGTCTGTCCGCATTCCAGCTCACGGCAAGTTATTTTTTTATCTCTCAATCTCTCTGTCAGGAATGTGGAATGTGTGAAGCTATTGCTCAGCAGTGGAGCCGATCATAACCGCAGGGACAAACATGGAAGGTGAGTTTTTGGTAAACACAAGACATGTACATCAGGATAATTCTCTAAAACTTGTACATAGACAGTATACATATCTGTGCTATTCAGTGCATTCAGGAGCAGTTGAATTTGTCTAAAATCACAAATTTTCTTTACATTTTTTCGACATGTTACCAACATGTTTTTTAAAGATTCGTTAAGCATTAAGTCAAAGTAATGTTTTAATTGTTAAGCTTTTTACAATATTGGGTTAATGGAAAACGTTATCATCATTTTACCGTATAGTAACATTTCAACCACATATATTCAGATTTCATTGTATTTTTATATTGATAATTTCTAAATAATTTATGAATATAAATAATATTAATTGTCATATATTATAAATGTCATTATGTCTCTTTAAAAAATTAAATACATTTTCATGAAAACTTATATTTTGTGCTAAATTTAACTGAAATCTCACGTTTTAGACATGTTCTCAGTTGATTCCTACTGTACTAATTTGTTTGTACTCTGAAACTGAAACTTTCATAAATGTTGTCAAATAATTTTTCCCCCTCTCTCTTTTGTTTTGGGTGATGACAGGACCCCTCTCCACTATGCGTCAGCTAGTCGACACTTTCAGTGCCTGGAGACTTTGGTGTCCTGCGGTACCTGCATTAATGCTACTGACCAGTGGGGGCGCTCTGCTGTGCACTACGCTGCTGCTTCTGACCTGGACAGGAGGTATACAACATTTACACTAGGGCTGCCCCCTAATAGTCGACTAACCATTAGTCGACGAGAAGAGGCTTGGTCGACCAACATTTTATTAGTCGCTTAGTCGCAGAAAAAAATAATCCACAGGAAGTGGCGAAGTCACGCAGTCTGTGACGGACAGATCGTTAACATTCACTGCAAGACAGATGGAGGCGCCAGTGCGGTCACTTGCTCTTAAAATACTCCGTCATTTTTGGTCATAAAGATAAGAATAATACATCCTTCGAATCTGTAAAGACTTTTGTTTATTTGTGTGCAACATAACAACAAAACATTGCACTTTTGCAAAATAATGAAAGCAAACAGGATGCACTTTCTGCTGTCTCGGTCTCTGTGAATTTGAGCACGTCAAAAATAAATAAATAAATAAAAATAACCAAATCTCTGTGTATACTTGCCTTACAGACATAAAAAAATATATCTATAGAGAGAAAAATGTCTACATTCAAATGATCAATTCAAGTGGAAAACAAATATTCTCAGATTATGTAATCCATGTGAAACATGGATACAGGTGCATCACTTCTGCGGAGATGAAGATTCAGTATCGCTAACTTCATCTCTTAAGCCGAAACACAAAGAAAGCACTAGTTTATCAATAAATTATTAAAATGTTAATGCCGCCTCCTTACTGTTTTTGTGCTGTGTGCTGTGGCAAGCTTTATGTGTGCACTTGAGCGCTTATTAGGCAATTACAGGCTCATTATTATGATTTAAATGGTTTATTAATAAACGTGTGATTAGTCAAAAAATCGCTTGACTGATGAATGACTTCTAGTCAACCAGAAAAATCTTTAGTCGAGGGAAGCCCTAATTTAAAAAATAAAAATAAACAGACATTCCTCCTCCATTCAGAGGATTCAATAGAAAAGTGGATTTGCCCCTCAGTTTGCAAAACTGAACATTACATTGTTTAATAGACTTATATTGGAGCAAGACATTACAAGGGGTTTCATTGGAAAACTGCAGCACATAAGTCTAAACCATCCTTCACCCTAATCGTAGTTTGTACTTTTAGCGGTGGGGCGGTGGAGTAAAAAACTCCACTATCCCCACATGAGTAGTTTACAGTGCAGAAATGGAGCTAGCTGTGGCCAAACAACATGTAATTGACCGTTGTAAATGCATGTCTGACCCAATTAAGTGAGGTAGACACAGGCAGCTGCAGTCCTTCAGCAGGTGAAATCGAGTGCAGTGCCAGTCCCCATCTCCAGAGACTGCTAGCAGCTACACTAACACATATATCTGTGTTACCATGGCAACCACAGGCTATTTTTAAGTCTCTTGTCATTGGGGTAGTTTATGTGCAAAAACAAGGGGTTGACGTCAATTTGATATGGCATACGGAAACACCTTTGTGCTTAGTTTAATTAGCTTAGCTGCCAGAATTTTGTGAATGAGTAATGAGATGGTAACCATAATATTTTTTTT
>NW_015505207.1:2216003-2217066 GCF_001515645.1 Sinocyclocheilus grahami | reverse complement strand
TTTTTTTTTTTTACAACTTTAGTTTTTTACTAATTGTTAAGAGTTATTGTTGAGTAAGATTTGTGAGGTGTGTGTGATTTCACTGCAGGCGGCGTGTGGTCCTGGAACCAGAGAGTGAAGGAGTTCAAGCTGAGAGGGAGAAGGAGGCAGCCCTGTGAGTTCTCTGGAGTTGAAGAGCAGAACGGCCCACGTCTGCTCAGCCTCAATTCTGTGTCCCCCCTCCTTGTCTCACCGTCACTCGTACTGTTTACATGTGTGCTGCTCTGATGCCAAAATATTGGGTGTTTGTGTCTGCGTGTGTCTGTAACCTCATCATTTCATGTCTAGAACAACCTAAGTGTATTTTCCCTCTCTCCACTTCCACAGTAGTGCATATACATAACTTGACATGATCTTTTTTTTGCACTTCTTATGGTTTCATTTTTTTATATATGTATGTGTGTGTTTCAATATATATTTATATTTGTGAGTGCAGGTGTCTTGAGTTCCTGTTGCAGAATGGTGCTGCCCCATCACTCAAAGATAAACAAAGCTACAGTGCTGTTCATTATGCTGCAGCGTACGGCCACAGACACTGTCTGAAACTGGTGAGGACACAAATATGTCCAGCGAGTGCCTCGGGGCACTTCCTCCATCTGCACTCTACTGTCACAACTATATTAGATTTAAATGTGTAACCTAACATGCAAATGAATTTAGTCCAGTTTGTGGTTTCATTCATGTGTCCTAAAAACATGCCTGCAGTCTGTTGAACCTATTGTATGCCACCTTCTGGTGCAGTGCATATGTTTATAGTGCAAGAATGAATGTGTTCCAGTTTAATTCAGAATAGCTTTTGATTGAGTTTAATGAGAACAGCTGTAATTCAGATGAAATCTGATTTCAGCTTTTGGACAGAGATGAGAACCAACATGATGAGATGGAGAACAGCCAAACCAGAAGCCCATTGCATCTGGCCGTGAGTCCAAGTTTACACCTGTACAACCACACCCTAACAAGTTATAACACCTTATCAATAAAATATGTGACCCTGGAGCACAAAACCAGTCATAAGTAGCACAGG
>NW_015505207.1:2213440-2214603 GCF_001515645.1 Sinocyclocheilus grahami | reverse complement strand
AGGAAAAAAATCAATCATTAATCTTCCCCAAAGTCCATGGGTACATTTAAGTAACAGCTGATTGAAATTAACCATCTAAACACAGTTAAGGAGATTCTTGCACTTGAGAGTGCTTTAATGGGTATTTGTTCTATGTGCGTTTGTGTTTGCAGGACCCCTCTAATGCTGGCAGTAATGGGGGGTCATGTGGATGCTGTGTCTCTTCTATTGGAGCGTGAGGCCAGTGTGGACTTGGCTAATAAACAGGGTCTGACTGCTCTGCACCTGGGGGTGAGTTTTCTGATCTTGTCAAACATATTCAAGTACAAGATGTACAAGGACTTTTTTTTTTAAAGCTCTCTCTTTCTCTCTCTTAGCTCTTGTGTGGACAGGAGGAATGTGTTCAGTCGCTGGTGGAGCTTGAGGCATCTGTGCTGCTGGGGGACACCAGGGGTCGGACAGCCATCCACCTGGCTGCATCGAGGGGTCACGCGTCCTGGTTGAGTGAATTGCTCAATATTGCGTGTTCTGAACCCCCGATACCTCCATTACAAGACAACCAGGGATACACACCCTTACACTGGGCCTGTTACTATGGTTGGTTTTAACAGTCTCCATTATGAGTTTTAAAAGATGCTTTTATTTATCAATAAATTAAATGTAGCTTGTGTGTCTCATAGGTCATGAGGGCTGTGTAGAGGTCCTACTCGAACAAAGAGATTTTCGTCACTTTGATGGGAACCCCTTCACCCCGCTACATTGTGCTGTGTATGTCTGCTGTGAGATAGTTTTCGGTCTTTTGCACTTTTTTCTTTTCTTTTAACTTGTCTGTCTCTGATTCCTCTTTCCTGCAGGGTCAATGACCAGGAGACCTGTGCCAACCTTTTATTAGAAGCCATGGGATCAAAGATTGTAACTTGCAAAGACTCCAAGGGCAGGTTAGTTTGGTATATGTGAAGAGTGAAAACCGTATTAGATGTAATAGAATACAATAGATTCGTATCTACAGTGTTTCCAAATTTTGAAAAAATAAACCACATTTTAAACTGCATTAAATAACAAAAAAGGTAAAAAAATTTGAAGAATAACAGATACATTTTTTGAAACAATATATTTTTAATACAGGTTTTTAATATTTTTTAATATATGTGTGTGTATATATATATATATATATATATATATAT
>NW_015505207.1:2209544-2213011 GCF_001515645.1 Sinocyclocheilus grahami | reverse complement strand
TATATAATATATACTGTTAAAAATTAAGATACAAATATTTGGACACTTTCTGTTTGTCAAACTAAGACACATTTGAGAACTTGAGAGGAACTAACTTTAAAATACACCTTGACACCAGTTGTTTAAAGTCATTACTAATTTGGCTAGGAAAAGTTAAGATAGTCCTGACAATTGAAATGTTTCTAATGAGTTGTTTATGTTCATCATTAGCATTGTTTTCAGAGCTATCAGAGAAACAATTTATTAAAAAACTGCTGTCCCTCTTTATCAGGACACCTCTCCACGCAGCTGCATTTGCTGGCCACATAGACTGTGTTCAGCTGCTCCTGGCCCATAGTGCATCTGTGGATGAGGTTGACCAATCAGGGCGCAGTACCCTGATAATGGCAGCGGAGAAAGGAAGAGTCGAAGTTTTAGGTTTGTATTCCCCATTTTTTTTATTTGAATTATGCCCGTTCATTTGTATGAAAGTATGAAAATGGGCTCAACTGAATGCACTTATGCAAAATGTGGCGTGTGTTTTAAACAGAAGCTCTACTTACTAGTGCCAATGTGAACCTCAATCTGACTGACCAGAAGGGCAATACAGCTCTCCATCTAGCCTGCAGTAACGTAAGTATAGCCCATTGCATGCCATGGCCATTAGTCTCTATAATTTCAGTTTCAGCAGTGATCTTTCATAATCATTTTTATAATTTGTTATAAGCAAAATATGTAATTTTGTCAAAATGCCACTAACTGGCGGCAATAGCCTTGTGGGTAGTGCGCCGACATATAGCGCTGTTGCGCTTTAGGCATCCCGAGTTTAAGTCCCGGCTTAAGTTTCCTGATCCCCCAGAAATTATATATTCACACCAGTGACACATAATTCACTAAATCAAAGGTTTTCATTATATCTACTCACTCAAAAAATCATATTTCATTGTTTTTTTATTATAATAATTTGGCCTTTTCAAAAACAGAAAAATGTTAACATTTCCACTTGTTAAGTAATGCAGACACCTATGTGTGACTGTAGTTATGGGGTTTTAATACTTCATATAATTATCAAGCAATAAAATTGTGCCAGATATAAAAACCCACATTGCAAACAGTATTTTTGAAAATATATTACTTGAGGTCTCCTAAAGATGATTTTTCCTGTTCTTTCTGCTTGCTCTCTATCCAGGGAATGGAGGAATGTGCATTGCTCATTCTTGGAAAACTTCCAGACTCTGCCCTCGTCGCTACAAACGCTGCACTGCAAACGTGAGTTCCCCTCCACATTACAGTATAGTACATAATATATTTACATTTAGGCATTTGGCAGATGCTTTTATCCAAAGCAACATGCATTGCATTGCATTTAAGGAATACTTTTTATCAGTTCATGCATTCCCTGGGATTCAAACCTATGACCTATTTAAGAAGCAATTGATGCTCACTTGTTTCTCGTTCACTTCCTCAGACCTCTGCATTTGGCTGCTCGCAGCGGGATGAAGCAGACAGTGCAAGAGCTGCTCTCTCGTGGGGCCAGTGTTCAAGTACTAGATGAGAATGGTGCGTCTTCCTGAAACTAAAATCTTTGCTTATTTGGTTTACGCATAGATTGTCAGTGTATGTGCATCTCTCTATCTATCTTGCAAAAGCAGTGGCCGTGTTTCATAGCTTTGACGATGTCATGCGTGTCCCCTTTTGCCCCTGACCATGTGTTTGGCTGCCTATCTAGCGGGGCACTAATTGAATGCCGCTTCCGTCCATCGCCTCTCCACCATTGTCCCTTTGTTGCTCCATCCCTCCTTTTACCTCTTTCTGCTTTCCTGTCCCCTTTCCTGTCTCTCGCTCTTTGGCTGTCTTTCCCCGCAGGTCTCACCCCTGCTCTGGCTTGCGCTCCCAGCAGGGAAGTGGCTGACTGCCTGGCTCTTATTCTGGCTACCATGATGCCTTTCTGCTCCCCTTGCAGCTCTGGAGCTCCTTCGCCAGGCGCCCTGCTGAAATCTCTGCCCCGCCAGGCCAAGAGCACCCAAGGCCCCCGCAGTCCAAGGGACCCCTCTGGCCCCTCCAGTGAGGGCACGACCACCGAAAACGACTCGGACTCAGAGACATTTTGACCCCGACTCCTTCTAGATGCACCGGTCATAGTTTTCAAAGCACATATTGTCATGAACCTTACAGTTGTACAGATTTTTGATTATGGAGCACAGCCTCTATAACAAGAGAATATGACATATAGCACACATGGTACGCTTTTGTTCTGCCACACTTGTTTGCACAGGAGATTTTTTCGAAAGCCGTTTTAATCAGTTTAACACAGGTTGATTGATGATGGATTGCCAAATGTTGGCTGACTTGTCACACTTGAAGGATGATGATGTAAAGTGCAAAGTGGTGTGTCTTAATCTGTGGACTTTTGAAAGCACAAACTCATTTCACCCTTGTTGGGACCAATCAGGAAACAAGAAATCAAATTTTTGGAATAACAGGGGAATTGGCGTCACTGTTACCAACCTTACTTAATATTTATTTGTAATTAAAGGCTGGAATACACCACACAACTTTTCCCAGATTTTTGCCCCGATTCACAGTCTTGACGAGTTGATGCAGTTGCGGTCAGAGCCGTATTACAGATTGACAGATCGAAATGACTTGGTGTGTGATTATCAGCCATTTAAAAATCTTTTCAGATTTGAAAAGTTGTGTAGTGTATTTCAGTCTTAAGACTAGTTAGACTGAAAGTCTAAAGTCATGAAATCCAGTGTAATGTGATGAAAAATCCAATGCAAGTTCTCCATTTCTGAATCGTACACCAGTTGTACTTTACACATTATATTTGACATGTTGTGAAAAGAAGACTCTTTAGATTTATATTGCAAAAAGAGCATTTTTAATCCACTTAGATAACAACATTTCTAGGCCTTGATGGTCTAAACTTACGTCTGACGCTTTTGGAGAGTGACACTTTTGCCACTCGGTTCCTTCTCCGACATAAAGACAGTGTTCAGATAATACTTCTATTCAGGTTGAATTTTAGATTCTAGTGAGAGGGCATAGCATGTTATGTGAACCATGATGTTCTCAAGCCTGTACCGATATTTATTAACATTTAGATAACAATGGTACTACAGCGGTATGCACTTATGTATAGGAGTAAATGGGTGTTTAAAGGATTATAATTCTGGCATTGTTTACTCATGTCATTGTTTTTGTGGAACACAAGAAGAATCTTAATGTGGCTCTTTCCATACACCAATACTATGTCTGTCAAGCTCTAAAAGTGACAAATAAATACCTCCAAAAGAGCTACATACTGTATTCCAAGTCTTCTGAAATCCTACGAAAGCTTTGTATGAGAAAGAGGCCAAATTTAAAGCTGTAATCCACTGATAATATTTCCCTTCATTGAGCTGTTGGTTCTGGATCATTGTGTTAGTGAAATGAACAGAATTGTGAACAAATCAACCAATTTATCAAAAAGAACCAGTTTAAAA
>NW_015505207.1:2125037-2209534 GCF_001515645.1 Sinocyclocheilus grahami | reverse complement strand
ACAACTTTAAAGGTGATTTTCTCAATATTTAGATTTTTTTTTTACACCCTCAGATTCTCATTTATTCAGCTTTCAGATGATGCATAAATCTCAATTTCAAAACATTGACCCTTATGACTGGTTTTATGGTCCAGGGTCACATATATCAATACCTTGGCTACCACCTTAGCATCCTGAAGCCAACTTTTGCATAGGAAAGCAGCTTGCATGTTTTTTTGAAACTCTTACAAGGTTTAATTACTACGGACAGGCCCTAACCTCAATGATATATGTGACCCTGGACCACAAAACCAGTCATAAGTGTATAAATAAGCTTTCCATTGATGTATGGTTTGTTAGGATAGGACAATATTTGGCCGAGATACAACTATTTGAAAATCTGAAATCTGAGGGTGCAAAAACAAAATCAAAATATTAAGAAAATCGCCTTTAAAGTTGTCCAAATTAAGTTCTTAGCAATGCATATTACTAATCAAAAATTAAGTTTTAATATATTTACGGTAAGAAATTTACAAAATATCTTCATGGAACATGATCTTTACTTAATATCCAAATGATTTTTGGCATAAAAGAAAAATCAATAATTTTGACCCATACAATGTATTTTTGGCTATTGCTACAAATATACCCGTGCTACTTAAGACTGGTTTTGTGCTCCAGGGTCACATATATGTGATATGTTTTCAGACAGTTGGTCTATATATGTTTGTTTCCAGGCGTACCACGGTCACGCACAGGCTCTAGAAGTGCTCTTGGAGGGTCACTGCGAGGTGGATCAGGGGGATGAGGTGGGTCGGACTCCACTAATGCTTGCTGCCCTTAGGGGCCACACTGACTGCGCTCTCACGCTTCTGAACCATGGGGCCTCGTTGAGAAGCAAAGATACTATCCGTGGACGTACACCGATCCACCTTGCAGGTATTACACCTCTGTGTGGTGGAAATTACACAGCTGTGCATTTTTTTATGCAGTATTTAATACACTCAAGTTTGTTTCCAGTAATGAATGGTCATACATCGTGCGTGCGCCTCCTGCTGGAAGACTCTGATAATGCAGATCTGGTAGATACAGCGGACTCTCAGGGACAGTGAGTAGTTCATTTAATAACTTTTTTTCTTTCTTTATAATGCCACAAGGATTTTGGGGTGGAATGAGTGTGTCATGTCTTTTTACCTCTCAAATAGTAGTTATCTTAGTCAAATAAAACAAAACAAATTTGACTAAAACTGTTACCCATAAAAAACTGCTGACTACATTTAATTTTTTATTTATTTTTATTATTACTATGCAACTAATGCATTTTAAAATGCATATAATTAATTTTCTACAATAAATAAATGTTGAGGAGCTCAATTAGTATGCCATAATCAAACATGAACATGTCATATGAATACTAAAAATAAAATCAACTCCCTAATTTATATAATATTAATTTTGCCCAAGCTACGAATTGTGAACAAATCAACCAATTTATCAAAAAGAACCAGTTTAAAAGAATTATTTGTTCACTAATTGGACTGATCAAGACTTGTTCTGGACCCAGCAGCCAACAGCTCACTGAAGGGAAGTTTATCAGTGAATAATGACTTAAATTTTAGTCTGTTCGTCACACAAAACAATTATGTTGCTTCAAAAGACTTCTCCTTTTGTGTCCCATGAACAGAAAAACAGCAGCGGTTTGAAGTAATGTGAGAGCAAGTAAATAATGACAGAATTGTGAGTTTGGGGTTAACTATATATTTAAAAATGAATCTAGGACTATAATTAACGTTCCCTGTCTTCTTTTTTCTTTCCTTCTGAAATTCTTTTAATCATTTGCACTGGTTGAATATCAATCCTTTATTTAAACCGATTTCTAAACATGCTTTTGGGGGATGTTAGCAAGAGTGTTTCTTTGCTTTCCATTTTGATTCTATTTTGCTTCAAAAGATAAAGAGCTTTCAGTGAAGATGGTGTTTTAATATCTTGCCGGTCAGAAACTTTCCAAAACAAATTCAAAATGAAAATGTAAATGTAAACCACCATTTGTCTGTTTGCCTTTGTCCACAATGTGCCAGTTTCTCCACCGTGTCCAGTGCCTTGTTCTGCATGTTCAGACTGTGTTAGATTACATCAGTATATGTCTGTATGTATGTATTAGAGTGTAATGAATGTCTGAAGATGTGAAGATAAGTCTGGGTCACACCTGCCAATCGCAAGCCAATGTTTTTCACCAAGTCCTGATGTTTGTGCCTATGAGTGTGTGATTTACAATAGAAAACAGTCTTTGTACATATCAGCTCATGGACATTATCATCACCAGAGCAAAAATTGCACACAACTGTCTTATAACGGAAGCACATGGTTGATTTCTTTTCATAAATTAGATGGATTGTGAGTGAAAGGACGCAGAAGAATGAGTCAAACAGTATTATAACAGGGAAAAAAAAGCTTTGAAATGTGTGACAATCTAGATTATGGTTTCCTCCTTTATTCCAATGTTGAAGGTTCTTTGTCAGCTCAAGTTTCTTTTATAAAAATTGTATGACTATTATATAAAATGTCTTAACAGAGTTTTGTGTAGTCTGTTTTCTTATCCATTTGAAAATCCATTTAGGCTATTACAAAAATGAAAAGTGCAGGCCTGTTTTCATCAAAAGTTGTATGTTAAATTTAATTTTAATCATTATGTTGATTTCATTTAGTGAATGGACTCTCACGTATTGATACTGTATGTACAAAAAAAAGAAGAAAAATGTAAACAGCTACTATAAATTCAGATGATAAAAAAGGGGTTTTCAGAAAATATCTTGTTTCCTTGTTTCAGAACTCACAAGAAGTAAATAATAATAGGCCAAGTATTGTGTGAAAATAATTTTGCCTTTTTTTTTTTTAGTAATTATGCATTTTTACTTTTAATAAATTGAATTAAAATCACCTGTATTTCTGGGTCCAAAAAAGACAGGTGACTTTAATTCAAACGAACGAGAACGAAATTTGACATAGGTTTTTGGAGTTTAAAGGGCAAATATATAAATATTTAAAGTATAGCAATGCAGCAAATTACGACCAATCATAGGTCGATATGCTAATATGGCGAAAACGTTGTCCCAGTTGAAAAGCAAGGACTATTTGCAAATATGTATATATACATAAAACATGAAATTTCATCTTAGAAGATGAGGAGTGAATACAAGGGTGTCTTCAGGAAGAGGACCCTTTTGCTCATATTTTGGCCTAAACACATGAAGTTGGTCTAGGTTAGTTTGACGAAGGGTCCTAAATATACCAATTTTCTTTAGAAAAAATGTACACATTTAGGGTTAGGGGTTACACTTTACCTTTACTCGCTTCCTCCCTGATTTTTACCTGCTCAGTCTACGTCTGTGTCCCACAATTTCAAATTGATATACCAACTATATTTGAATGCTATTTTAGAAGAACTGTTTCATTATAAAACTCTGGTAACGTTATATGATTTACAGACCAACGCGCTGACCAAAACATTCATTCATTATTATGCCAGTCTTAATTCAAATTACTGATCATATTAATTTATCTAAAAGGTGTGAAAATCATGGTTAACTATTTGTGAAAAGTCCTAAAAAGTTTGTCTGTTGTAAGCTGTTGTTGTTGCTAGCAGTTGCGAATCGATTAATGCTTCCAAACTGTCTCTGTCATGATTTGTTGTTTATTAGGTATATATGAATCTCTTTTTCAAGTGTATGTTTCATTATACTACAGGGAATGTTACCATGAGTGTGAGTTGTAGTTATTCAGTCAAAACTCCTTTGGGTGCTCAGCTAAAATCTGAGTTCAACTCCCAATGACTATCCATGAGTGGAAAATGCAGAAGTATGTAGTTTTCGCAAAAGCCCCTAAAGAACAGTCCTTAACGATATGTCTTAGTATTAGTTTTTTTTTTTTTGCAACTAGGCAGATGTCCTCAATTTAAATATTGTAAAACTGAGACTTTTACCAGTATTAATAATCTTTAATTACATATCTCTGTACATTTATAAACGTTTACATCATCCACAGTTAACAGGTTATAAACAAACACTACTGCATAACAGGGTTCTAAAAGTTCAGCCATTTCAGTTCGGTCTGCTCTGTGGATCTTCTGGAACTGGGTCTTGGTCAGTTTGTGCACAAATCATAGAAAGAGAGGGGTTCAGTTTCACCCAGCTTCAGACAGCACTGCAGATAATGGAAGGTGCACTTCAGTGGGTCTTCCATTAAATCACTGCGAAGTACATGAGAGAGCAGCATATCCCTTTCAAGCTGTAATGTTCCCTTGTTGTCCATCAGCAGTTGAGACCAAGACCTGTCCAGTGATCAGGGACCATAAGGAAATATTTGTCCATGGCCTCACAGAAACGTGATCGATACAGCTCTGGTGACACCACCGTGGGCATTTTACCTGTCAGAAAGGAAAGAAGATGAGACATGGGTTTAAACAAGAGGGAAGAGTTTCAGCTTCTGAGAATATCATGGCTGTGAAAGTTTTAGGCAGGTATAACTGTACCTTGACCTCCAAGAATGCCAGTAGATTTGACCACCATCTCCAGCTTTTTATCCCATGTGAAAGTCCGGATATAATCTTCAAATACACAAGAGTTTTAACAATCACTAAAAGAAAAGTCCAATGTGGATTTTAAAATAACACATAAGATTTTCTCACCTATGATGCCCACAACTAGTTCATCCGTGGCATCGTCACGGCCCACCAGCAGGGAATAATCAATGATGAGGTGGCTGGACAGGAAGTGGGCGTCACTGAGGATGGCGGCACGCAGAATGGCCTTGCAGTGTGAGCGAATATAAAGGGGATTGTCATGCACCAGTTTCAGGAGGTTCTCATCCAGGAGCACCACCTCACAGCTCTCTTTTCCATGATCTGTCTTCACATTCCTGTTTCTCAGGGACCCCTTTAGGTCAAACACCTGCACAAACACAGGAACCAAGACCACGTAACAGAATGTGAAAAATCTAAATTCCCAAACTCAACAGTATTTCTGAAACACCAACTTCAGATAAGTTTTAAGTTGCTAATTTAAAGTCTCAATAAATGTACCTGTGCCATCTTTCGCCCAAAGAAGAGGTTTTCCATCACCAACAGGTCCAGTTTCTTTTCGGTGTTGTTCTGGGAGTTCTTGTAGCCGATACGGTACACTCCCAGAATCTTAGCAAGTGCTGTGGGGCGCTGTTAAACAGATACAAGAACAGTTTAGAGAGAAAAACCTGAAACGGGCCAAAAATGCTGCCTCAGACAGCCCTACAAGGTATGTATTTCCTTACTTTTTGCTGAACTGCTCCTGTGATGTGAGTAAAGTAGTGGGGTGCAAAGTCTAAGAAGGACTGGACCTCTAATCTCGGCATCTGTTTTAGAATAAACCGATCATCTGAGGAGAAACAGCATGCTTAGCAAAATACATCCAACAACCTAGAAGTCTTCACTTAATAAAAGCAACTACCTCAATATAAAAAAAAAAAAACCTTTCGTAAAGGATCTTGCACGGTCGTACCTTCAGTGGCATAGAAAACAGCACCGGACTTCCCGCCACGGGCTTGCCAGTTGACACAGTGGGAGAGCGATCGCACAAAATCATCCTCCGAGCTCTCCATAATCGCTTCCCGCATTTTATGGAACTCTACCGCGTAGTAGATTCGGCAGTAGAACTTGGCATTTGCGTCTGAGAACTCTGCATTGCAAGTATGATTTTCAGATGTCCTTATTTATATGTATACCAATTATTATTATTATTAAAAAGATCATTTATTTCAAAAATACTGTATATTTGAAAACTTCGAAAAGATAAAAAACTGACATAGTGGTTAGTTTTTAACCCGCAATTACTTAATGTCAGAGGGTCAATAATATTTACCTAAATGTTTCAATCTGCTATTTGAGGCTGATACTTACGAAGCTCGATGTGTGGGTTTCCTGTCTGCTTCTTCTGTTTGTCTCCACTTTCAGGCTCCTCTGCAAAAGATATCCCATAAACATTTAGTTTCATAAGAAATTCCATATCCGAACAAATTCTAAATGGTATTTGTAAGTGGCTAGTATTTGGTAAAGTGTGGTTAGGTTACTGAAAGGGTCAGCATCAATGCTGCTGCGGCTCAGCTGTGATGTGCTGATGTCAACAAGTTTGGCTGGGCTGTTCTTTGCTCTGCTCTCTCCAAAACTATAGATGGCAGAAAAGAAGAAATCAGCTTGCTGGTTTACAAATATACACCGAGACAATAAAGCCGATGAGGGAAATGAGTGTTTGATGTACCTAATGGCCTGAGATATGTCATCACCTCCCGTCTTTGCTGTTGTCTTTGTAAGCTCTTCAAGGGCAGTTTTATACTCTTTACAGCTAGATGATGGAAATTATAATAATGTTTTATTTAAATTGCGGAGAAGTTTGATTCATATGCAGAAATCAGTTCTTTCAAACTGTCCACTTAAAGGGGTGGTTGATTGCAATTTCACTTTTTTAACATTAGTTAGTGTGTAATGTTGCTGTTTGAGCATAAACAATATCTGCAATGTTACGAAGCTGAAAGTTCGATGCAAATGGAGATATCATCTTTTAAAATTCTGGCAGTTTAATGCCTGCAAAAACGGCTGGTAGGGACTACAACAAGTTACTTCCCGGTTTCGTGACATAACAAACCCAGATAAACCCCGCCCTCGGGAAATGGCAGCAAAGGGGGCGAGGCCATGCTGCTTTAGAGAAGAGGAAGAGAAAACTAGGGGTGCACGTAAAAAATCTATTCATACATGAATCGCGATTCTGTCTTCTAACGATTCTAATGGATTCACAAGTTTCAAAATCAATGTTCTAAAGCAGCGGTTCTTAATACTGTTCCTCGCGTCCCCCTGCTCTGCACACGCTCTGCATCTCTCTCTCTCTCTCTCTCTCTCTCTCTCATTTAGTTCAGCTCCAACAATGAACTGTTATAATTATACACTTATTTTCACATAGCTATGAGAAGCGTTAAACATGGACATGTGTGCAGTTGCCGTACTGTATTAAAGCTTTAATCAGGATAAAACCGTATATTAAAAGCTAACATAAGCAATTATGTGGCCTACCAATTAAAGCCGTGCTTGCACACGTTCTGCACGATCCTCTTCAATAATATCCTCTGCTCCTCAATTGGGCTCAAACTGATAAGCGATATTAACGACACCGTTGTTTACAATATAACCGGAGCACATTAGACGCGCACTAGAGGCGGTTTAGCCAATCACAACACACTGGGCTAGCTAACCAATCAGAGCCCATCACCTATTTCTGAGGGAGGGGCTTCATAAAAGAAGGAAATGATCAGTGCGTTTTTCAGAGAAGGGACAGAGCGGTGTGGAATAAAGGTAAATTATGTGAAAAATAATGCGTTTTTTTAAAAACGAAGCATTAACACATGTTAGACTGCACCCCATAAACACAATCAAGCCTAGAAAACAACCACTGAACCACCCCTTTAATTGAACTGGTTCACAAGAAAATTTATATTTTGCTGAAATGACGGTTCCTCTGATTGAACAACAAAACTATAAATAAACATATATAAAAATAAATACTAAAATAAAGCCTTTTAA
Source organism: Sinocyclocheilus grahami (assembly GCF_001515645.1). Classification (NCBI taxonomy): domain Eukaryota; kingdom Metazoa; phylum Chordata; class Actinopteri; order Cypriniformes; family Cyprinidae; genus Sinocyclocheilus; species Sinocyclocheilus grahami. The sequence goes on along the minus strand of NW_015505207.1, from coordinate 2,201,958 downwards.
TCCATTTCAGAATAAATACATACATATTGAGATGTATTAAAACCAACATTTTCAGATCCAATTTGTAGTTATACATGTACAAAAAGCTGTACCTGAGTGCAAAGGCAATGATGGAGCTGGGCTCTCTCTCACACACGGCTATAGGAACTCTCTCGTGCTCATACATCAAATAGTGCTTGTCTGGGTCACTAACATAACAGAAAAAATAGACCTTTATCAGCTTGAGAAAGAAAATCATTAGTTTGCTTTTTAGTATCCATAATATCATAACAGCCTTACAAAGGGAAAGGGATGGGATTGTAGCTATTGCCGGGTAACAGGTTGGCAAGGATGGTTTTCATGGTGGACTTTTCCTTTACTTGACTGTCATTGGAACCAAGTAAGTGTCCATCAAACATGTCTGAACAGTACAAGAAGTAGAGAGATGAAGAGAGAGAGTAAGGCAGGTGGGATGATTATGTGTGATTTCAAACACAAGGAAGTGTCTAAAGTAAGTTTACCATCTGGGATGCTGACAGAGTCCTGATCAGGAAAAGATGGTCCGCTCGTGATGACGTCTGAAGCTTGTTCAGCCGGAGATGGTAACTGAAGAAATGAGGAAGACCCTGAACTTGACGGAAAAGTGTTGAGATGACGGTCCTCTGTGAGAAAAGTCTGTGAGTCGACTGTGTGCAACAATCAAGAGCAACATTTTCAAGATGAATAAAGAGCCAGTGAACTCACCTTTCTCTCCATTTGGGACCACAGAGGATGGGTTACGAGGAGAGGACTCCAAAGCACTCGTCTATCAATCAAAAATCAAATAAAAATGATCATGTAGTAGATGCTTTTATTTAAAGTCCAGGAGGTGGCTTACTTGAGCAAACGACTTGGTGATTTGCTAAATAAATGACTGACCTTGCTCTCATCTGATGCGGCTTGTCTGTGTCTGCCAGGGCTGGGAGGAACAGATAAGCGTTTCCTGCCTTTTTCTTGCTGAAACAAGTCCTGAAGTCTGGAGACAAGATGAAATAAAAGTTTTACTGTTCTGATGGCAGATGTTTAGTTTCAGTCTCTATGGCTCTAGTATGAATACAGTCCTCACCTGTTGTTCCAGGACTGCAGGGTCTCACACAAACCCTGCTTTTTGACCACCACTGACTCCAGCACAGCCTGTAGTTGTTGTGGCGAGTCCATCGTGCTGGTCTGCAGACGCACTTGTAGCTTCTCTATCCAGCTGCGAAGCTCTGATTCCTCCATCTAAGACAAAAAATAGTCAATTAAAGTAGCTGGACATTGGTTAATACTCTGAATGAAATTTATTTACACAAATAAAGTCCTGAAAAGAAACCCACATCTTTCTGTGCAAACATGTCCTCCATTTTTTCTTCTCTAGTCTTGCTGAAGGTGTCCGTTTTTAAAGAGGTGAGACGGTCATCTATGGCCAGGTACACCTGAGCCATCCTACAAACGATGGGGAATTTGTTAATTTAGCTGTTATCTGGAGGAGGTTTATGAGGCTGGGCAAGAGATGTCCAGTAGGGAATCTTACTTCTGGGAGAAGTCTTTGAGGTCCTGCTGCAAGTTGGCTTTAGAGGGACCCTGGCTCCTGATGATGATTTTTGGAGGAGGCAGACAGATCTCGAGTAGCCTCACTGTGATGTAGCTACAGATGACAGAAGAGCATGAACACATTTGGATTAAATGTTTGTAAAAATGTACTAAGGTACTCATATTCTGCATATTCGAATATAAAGGGATCTATATTGTGAAGATGCACACCTGAATGAAGCCACCATCTGGTTGTAGGAGAAGTACTGGTGATAATCTTTATGGATGGAGTGGCCACAAGGCTCTGCGTTGGCCCGGCGGGTGTACTGGTGACCATAGAATCGGAGCTCTAGATACTTGGCGAATGACATGGACCAGGAGTCATTAGACAAAGGGACAACAGGAGTCACCTGAAACAAAACACAGTAATAATTCACGTGAATCATACTATAGTACAAAATACCTTACATTAGTTCCGTTTAAAACAAATTTTTTAAAATCCAAATGCTCCCTGTGTTACCTGTTTACAGATACGGCACCAAGAGTAGTTGAGGATTGTGTGCTGATATCCGGGTACAGGCGAGTCCAGCTCTTTCAGAACAATCTGGACACAGCCATTACCATGCACAAAGCGCCGGATGTGGTGAACCATGGGGGTCTCACAGTACATGCTGGGGCACTGGTAAGAGGGTCTGAATCACACCCATATAACACAAAATCAGAATAAACAACAAATATGACACATTTAAATAAAGGTGTGTGTTAAAGAGCAAATACATTTTTGTGGTACTATTGGAACTGCTATCAGTAATCATGAAATTTCATTTGATTTGACTACTGAAATTTTGGTACTATGACCAACATAAGAATCAAAAATAGATGTGTGGTTTAATACATTACCTAAAACAATATCTCTCCAGAAATACGCCAAGAGTCAAGTCATTCTTTCCATAAAACTCCATTGTTACAATCCTGTAAATACATAGCTGATACAATAAAAACCTAGTCTCCCTGTTTGCATATTGAGAATATAGTCAGTAACATGCTTTGTCATACATTGTTAATACATCTTAAATTATTAAGACAATGCAAGTATGCTGAGAGTTTACCATGGACTGACACAGGGGTTTGGGGCATTATTAGACTGTGCTGAAGAGCTACTGAACAGCACACAGAGCCTCTGATGGTTGACTGGATTTAAACAGTCCAGCTGAAACATAAAAACAATTCATTTTTAAATTACTATTTTAAAACAAACAAATGTTTTTCTGCAATTTATAGGAAACATTTGGTTAGCCTCTAATGAGTAGCAGCTTAATGTTAGCTAAATTTCCAGCTCTGTTATTTGCAACCCATGTTTAATGCAAACAAATAAATAAAATAAATAACACAAATCAAGGTTCTGCATTCAACGTTTTGGGGGAAAAAAGTAGAAACCTTCATAAATTGAAAAGATAATACACCTTATATAATGAATAGTTTGACTATGACTTTTTATCAACGTTAAGCACCCTAATCACTGAAAGTGGCTCACTATTTCAGGATGTGGAATAAAGTAGCAGAATAAACATACTAGCAGACAAGAAACCCTCACCTTATTAGCCCAGGTCATTTCGTTGAGTCCTGCCACTTTATCTTCTTCACTGTCTGACTTTATTGGCGCCTTGGTGCGTGGGGTTTCACGAAATTGCATTCCTTCTCTTTGCCGAATGCGCCCCCCCTGGGCACGATAGTCAGCCAGCATGCGTGCCAGCTCCTGACTGCTGCCTAGCAGCTCTATTATACGGGCACCTGTCAGTTTGTGACAGGGCAAAATCTGGATGGTCCGTTGGTGCGACACAGTACCGTTGGTCAGGCTGCCAGAACTCGGGCCAGACTCTTTCAGCAGCTGCCTCTTGCGGCGTCCGTCCAGCTCTTTTAAGTCCTTATTCAAGAGAGGTGAGAGGTAAACCTGTTCTGGGAAATAGTCCCGGCTAGGACAACACAGTCCCGCAGCCGTGAGCAGGTATGGCTCCCGAAAGGTAATAAAGGGTGAAATGCAGAGGATAATGTCTTTTAGGTCCTGTTTAAACAAAGCTGAGATGGATTTGAGGCGGTCATCTGAAGAAGCTACATGTTCGGTCACAAACAGGCCTGTGTCATCCTGTAAGGGATCCCTAAAGAGCCGGGTAGGTGGAAGGGAGGTCTCAGAGCTGGTGCTGTCCCGATGGACCAGAGTCTCCTCCAGCTCTTTGTTCTTCTCCTCCTCACCTAGCGCTTTAATTACTTCCTGTGACGTCTCTTTTAGGTCTGAAATAAGGAAAGGTGGTGACACCGGCTGGGGAAGGCTGGAAGTGAAGGATGAAAGGGGGGTGGAGGTCTTTATAATCTCTTCCTCTCCTCCAGAGAAGGAAGCAACTGAACCATTTGTATTTATTCTGGGGCTTTCTCCATCTTTATGAGAAGATTTTGAGATGGAAGGCTGTCTACTGTGGGCATTGATAATCTCCTGAATCCCTGGCTCAAAGTCTCCTTCTGGAAGAAGCGTGAGGTTGTCATCCCTCAGTGTAGAACCATCATTATCTTCCTCTTCCTCCAAAGTGGTGCTTTCCAGGAGACATGGGAAAGAGGAACTCTCAGCCAGACTAGGAGGCATAGCAAACTCATCCATGAGGAAAGAGATCTCCAGCTGTGAGTGGTACGCTACACACACCATAAAAATGATGATCTCTTTCACCCGTGCCAGCTCATACTCTGAAGCACCACGGAGCTTGATAGTGCAGCCCAGCTGAGGAGGACACCCATCAAAAAACATCAGGGACTTCATTTCATCTGGAAACAAAAATGATCAAGTGAATTTTACAAATCTTTTTAAAATTACCAGTAAAAACAAATGACAAAATAATATGCTAGATTTGTTAATGGTTGCAATGAACAATGTTACTAAATAATTTTTTAACAATTAGCTTTCTACTGTAACACATGCACAGTTAAATATCCAATATCAACAAATACTGAAAAATGAATAACCAATATAATATTGATTAATTGCATCTCTAAAAAGAACAACTTTTATCAAAATAAAAAGAGAGTTCAACCTGACATGCATCAGAAATAAAGACAGGGATTAAGACTCACTATTTGGCAGCTGGAAGGAATGTAGGTAAAACTTGTGGCAGGTACCCAGACGAGGTTTTGTAAGAAGCTGATCCATTGAAATGACTAAATCTCCCTGAGTCATTCGACTCACACGGTCCAGGACTTGCTGTGTTGATTAAAAAGAGATATGAACTGAAACATTCACAAACCAGATCAAAATAACCCATAAAAACCTGTTTGCCATGTCCTCTCTGATAATGGCATTATCAATGGGCAGCTATGTGGAGTATATTTTTGAAGCGATGAATAATATTTAAACAACGCCTTGGAGAAGGTACTAACAGGTTTGACATTAATCACAAGGCTAATGCCGTGTTCCAGTAGCATGTCCTGAGCGATACGGGACACTGTCTTCTCCACCAGTACCAGGTTTGGTCGGACGTCAGCAATCCTCTGAACATAGTTCTTCAGAAACTCATGCTCCTGGAAAGCACAAATCGCAAATTAAACGATTTCTCAGATTCTTGTATTTTTAGTCTATTCTCTGAAGATAAGTCATGTTTACAGAGATCATGTAGGGGTTAGTGGCCGTTACCTGTAACACAATTGGGTCAATGCAAGTGAACTTTGTCTCTTCTCTGTATAGATACTCAATGGAGCATTTGAGGAGAAGGATCTTGGGGTTTTTGATGTAAGGATTCATCTGTTGAGAAAGTCCCGGCACTGTTAGCACATATATTACATGACCTTCTCTGTGGCATAATGTTCGATCAATACAAACCTTTTTGTGTGCAATATTCTTTGTGCAAACAAAGCCGTTCACTACAGCAGAGTCAAACTTCTTTCCACCTGGAATCTACGAAAAAGCAAATATTAGACATTTGTCTGGTAGAACTAGATTCATTGATTTTGCGTCCATTGTGTTCCTCACCTTCTTGATGTGGACAAACTGACGGATATCCATGTCGTCATCGCAGTTGCGCACATCCGGTCGCACCGTCTGCACAACCTGCCTCACCACAGGCACAATGATGTCACGCCAGGAGAGAGACAGTGATTCGCTGTACAGCAGCTGCTGCAGCAGTGCCATCATGTGGCTGTGATTAGCAGACCTGAAGAGGAAGCATTAATCATGATGTGTACTTCCAAAAGTCCCTAAACTCATTAAACATGTGATTTATATGTGATGCTTGTGTGACCATAAAGTAGACACTGAACAATATTTATAGTATTTTAATGATACCATGTCATTATTACATTTTTCCACCACACTTTCTTTTTAAAGTATTTTGCTCCTAATTGTACATTAATAGAAATAAACCAACCTAAAAATAACATCTTATGCTTTAAAAATAGCAATCCTCTCATATCTTACAGTAAACGCTCCATCGCTTTCTTTTCCCCATTCTCTTCCCGCAGCTGGTCCAGAGAGCTGTGATGCCAGCCGAGAGGTGTGAAGAGCATCTCTTTTGCTTTCTCCTCAACTCTCCGGTTAAACAGAGACTCTACAGAGGAAAAACCCATTAGCATTGGTGAGACAATAGGTCATGCACACTATACCATATTTGAAATAAACTGTTATTTTTACTCACCAAGGACACATTAAATTGACAATAAAGTACATACATTTACATGTATGCATTTAGCAGACACTTTTATCCAAAGCAACTTACAAAAGAGAGACAAAGTAAAGACATTTATTATTACAAATGACTCTATCTACTTAGTGCTGTTCTTCAAACTCTCTGTTCATTGAAAAATGCAGCAATGATAACTTTGCAGACCTTATGCTAAATAATTAGAATGAAGTTTCATCCCATGCTTTCTGTTGCACTTCCCATAGGTGTGATTTGCTTGTAGGGAATTTCCGACAGACCTTATGATCAAATGGTTTCCACAACAGATCAAATTTTGATTTATCTATTCATAATACTCTTTTATAATTGGTTACCATCTTTAGGTTCTTCTGACCATTCTGTCCTTTTGCTTTTACTCACCAAAATTTCGAATTAGACTTTAAGCTTCAACTTTCAAAACCATACATGTCTAAATAATTCCAAACTTTTAAATGGAAGTATTGTAACAAATTACAATAAAGGATGCGAGAAACGATTACCTTTAATGAAGGCATCACTGATGGATATATGCTGACCTCCATCTTCAGAGAGCAGGACTTCCGCTGACGTAGAGAGAGAGAGTGCATGTGAGACAGAACAGCCAGCTGTAGACATCAGAGTACACTGAATTATATAGATTTAACATATAATTAAAATAAATATTAATTAGAGTAAATGCTGCTATAAAACCATGCCACAGTCTGGTACATGACAGTGAATTAGCTTCAACAGTAATTTTGAGGAAGTGGAAGTCAGTGTCACTGCTTTGCAACTGTGAGGCACGCATGACGTAGCAGCAAGCCATGCTTGTGAGGTAGTATGACAAACTGGAAATGTATTAATATGAAATGCTGTACTGGGAAACCATGTGAGGCTGGGAAGGGAAAAAATAATTCATGCTGGATATATGCCATAGTTAGGGCTGCTACTTCAATTGTTAATTATAGTTTTGAGGGTCGGACTAGTATTGAATGGTGAGTCTCAGATCAGCAAGACATTGGTTCTGTTCCACACCATAGTGAGTTGTCTACCTAGAGTAGATGAGATTTAAAGACATCAACACTATGCCCTGATGTAAAGCCTGCTACAAATATAAAGCAGTAAAGTTAGGCGGTCTCATAAGATGCCTCATTTTAGCTTCAGTCTAAGGCAGTGGCACATGTATTCTTGAAGCATAAAGCAATACCAGAATGCATAATCCCAGATAAAAAAAATTTTTTTTGATCAGTTAGAATTTGTTTAAAAACAATAAAAATTAATAATAAATACAATTAATTTTGTGCTTATTAAAGAGTTCATGTTATACTGTTTATTTATCTTTTTTAATTTTTAATTTTTTACATATTTTAAATAAATTGTTCATAACTTAAATTGTAAATCAAGACTTTTTTTTGCACATTTTAAACCTACTCTTTGACCCCGAATATTAAATTGTTGGACCTTTAATAAGTCATCATTGAGGTGTCTTTGGAGTTAGCTAGGTAGCTGCCTATGTAGAGTGAGGCAGCTCAGTAGGGTTTGGAACAGAGCCAGTGAGTTAGTGCTGCTTTTGAAGCAGACTGAGGCAAACCAGGATGGCCAATGGGCCTCTCCGCCTCTCCTCACTTGGTGCATGGATGTCGGTTTCTGGGGTGAACGGGTCATGGGGCTCCATACTTTTTTGCTCGGCTGGGTAAGGAGGCACATGTGGGTACTTGGCCTGCTTCTTGATGTGGAAATTGACATTGTCCTGCTCCATGTTTATGTTGATGGAGGCGGCTGAGTCACTGTCCACTGCAGAGTGGAAACTGCTGACAGATGTTCTTTTGCTGGGGCTGGCCGAATCTGAAAAATTGTGAGAGGGGGCCAGCAAGTTGGTGAGGCAATGATTTACTGACTGCTATAGGATGTTAACATTCATGGGATACTTACTCGGTGTGACATAGTCATTGTCATCAGCTAGCTGCTCAGTGTCACTGTCGTCAAACTTGATGTCTTTAAACCATGAAGGTTCGGAGTGTCCCTCCAAGGAATTCACACTCTCACTGTCTGGAGAAGGAGTTTCTGAGAACTCTGTGCTCTGAAATTCAACAAGCACATTAGTAATGTGATGACTAAATGATGACAAAATCTAAATCAGTACGTGTGGAGGACAGAGGAGCCTCTTAAAGAAGAAGTTACAGGTCTGTGAGAGCCAGAAATCTTGCTTGTTTGTAGGTGACCAAATACTTATTTTACCGAGGAATTTACCAATTAATTCTTTAAAAATCCTACAATGTGATTTTCTGGATTTTTTTCTCATTTTGTCTCTCATAGTTGAGGTATACCTATGATGAAAATTACAGGCCTCTCTCATCTTTTTAAGTGGGAGAACTTGCACAATTGGTGGCTGACTAAATACTTTTTTGCCCCACTGTATGTGTCTGTCCACCCTGTCTAAATACTGTCTGCCAGTCCACAACGCTAGTAAGGTGAATCCCAAGAAAACATGCCCAGATCATATTTTACTCCAAAAATAAAAAAGTAAAAAATAAATACTTGTTACAGTGTAATTAGACATTTAAGTACGGAGTAATATTAATTAACATGTACTTACTGTATGGTTAGGGTTAGGATCAGGGTTTGGCTTAGGGTTACTTGCATGTAATTATGCATAATTAATCGTTATTATAATAGTAAGTACAAGTAACGTGTAACAAGGACACCTTAAAATAAACCAAATTACATTTTGCATAAAGAAAATTTAACTTTTTAGGACAGTGAGTTTTTTTGTATTGTAACTACTTTCATGCATTAAGCATGAAACACTTTTAGTTATTTTTTGCAATTCTAATTGTTTTCTCAAAAAAAAATTCTTTTTTTAAATGTATGATTTTTGGGGGTGAAATTTAACTTTGTTTATAGCAACAATTTTTTCTCAATTTAAAACAATTTTAACAGCAAACAATTTCAATGGATATAAACATCAAAGAAATAACATCTAAATTGTACACTTTTCCTTGTACATCCCATTTTATTTGTTAACTACAAATTTAGTTTCTATGCTTTAGATGAGGAACAGAAGAAAAATCCTAAATCATCAGGCAGCTACTTGACTAGATGGAACTATAAGGGCCAATCCTCCAACAATCCTCAAGTGAAAGAGATAAACTGTGAGAACAATGATCATGGTAAGAAAGCAGAGTTAAAACATAGCAGAGAAACACCAGAGGGATAAGGTAAAGTGAGCAGGAACAATGGAATAGATAGTGATATGTCCTTATTCCCCGCCCCATTTCTGATTCTCTCTGTGTTTTCACCTTTGCCAGGCCAGGTCCTCTTCCAGGAAGATGTTCCGGCTGGCTTTGCGGCCCCCCACAGGTGTGCGTGGTTCGGTGGGCTCCAGAACACACACAGAGCAGGGCGAGTCTGACAGGGCGCTGAGATCTTCTCCGATGGAGCTTGAGTCAGCTGAGTGAGCGTAGCTCAATGCTATTTTACGACAGTACGTACAAGCCCGTAAATCACCTGCAGTATGGGGGGAAAAAAGCCAAAAGAGACAAGATTAGAGAAGTTGGACAACCAAGATCCCTGGCAGAGATCAGTTTGAACTAGTGTACCCTGTAAAGGTCTACAGCTAAATGTTTGGGGTCCAAAACCAACCTGAATATAAGAATAACCAAAGTAAAAGTTTCTCAGAGAATGTAGTGATCGTCATAATTAAAATAGTTCAAATGAGTCTACAGCATAAAATATCTGCCAAATTAGTACTGAAGAAATTGTTTTGCTTTTTAGGTAGATACCGATTCCTCCTAAAGGGTCAAAGTGCACAGACACACATTCTTACCTTTTTCAAAATCAAACCAGTTAGTCCACAAAGTTCAAAAGTCACTCTACAACCCATTTAAATCAAAACCCAAAAATGTCAAACCACCGCAAACACACGCAGCATGCTAGAGGTAGTCTTACACTTTAATCTGAAATAGCTGCTCATCTTCTTGTCGAACACCTCTTCAAAGAGGCTACGTCCACAAACCAGCAGTCAGAATGAGACCCTTGCTCCCCACAGCGAACACCACAACAACACTCACCCGTATAGCCCATGAACTTGCCAGGAATTTCCTGGTTGCAGCATCGGCTGCAGAAGATTTGACCGCAGAGTCGACAATGGTGACGGCGTCGAAAGGTTGTGAATTTCTCGTTGCAGTCATAACACTCCTTACACTGGCTGTCCGGCATCCAGTACTGTTTCAGATCACTGTCCTGGAACAGAAAAACATGATTAATATCACCACTTTTGTACTCTGTGGTGTATTCTGGAGAATGTGGGTAGGCTCTTTTGTCTATAAGCTTAGGCTCATCTGTATAAACTAGGGGTTGCACCGACTAATTGACTAGTCGACTTCAATGCTCTGCCATGACACTTTAAAGGGGTCATATGATGCGATTTCAATTTTTCCTTTCTCTTTAAAGTGTTACAAGCTCTTGATGCATAAAGAAGATCTGTAAAGTTGCAAAGACTAAAGTCTAAAAACCAAAGAGATATTCTTTATAAAAGTTAAGAGTCAACCACGCCTACCTAAAACGGCTAGTTCTAACATTTGCATAACACCTCCAAAATGTTCACGCAAAGAAAGAAGGTGTAACTTTTATTCTCGTTGTAGTATAGTGGGGTCATATGATGCGATTTCAATTTTTCCTTTCTCTTTGGAGTGTTACAAGATCTTGGTGCATAAAGAAGATCTGTAAAGTTGCAAAGACTAAAGTCTAAAAACCAAAGAGATATTCTTTATAAAAGTTAAGAGTCAACCACGCCTACCTAAAACAGCTAGTTCTAACATTTGCATAACACCTCTCAAATGTTCACGCAAAGAAAGAAGGTGTAACTTTTATTCTCGTTGTAGTATAGTTGCTGCCGCCATGTCGTGAAGGCGCTGTGTGTTTCATTGTGAAAGCGAAACTACTTTGTTTGGCCTTCCAAAAGAGGACGATATCCGCTTCGTCATGCCTAGAGCTGATCTGTGCTGGTAGCTGAGGAAATACATCAACTTCGCGCTGTGGATCGCCGGATCGGCTTTCACCGTGGACGAAGCAGAGTTCAGCCCGGGGTCGTCACATGTGGTTGCCGCAAGCCCGCCGGCCGCACTGTTCTCAAGCCCGCCCGCCGCTGCTCACTCAAGCCCGCCGCGTGTGACGCTGTGTGTTTCGTTGTGAAAGCAAAACTACTTTGTTTGGCCTTCCAAAAGAGGACATGACTAGAAATCAGTGGTTAAGTTGTATTTTACAACACTGTTCCAGAACAGTTCAACCCAAATATTCAGATGTGAGCAGCACATTTTATGGAGGACTACAATGCCGGCTGTTCTGACTCACAGAATTTAAGTAAGCTTTTTTTATATTTAAAGAATTTGCCACTGATGATTCAAACGCAAGTTTTGGGCAGTGTAGAGTAGCGCTTGTTGTTTGTCATTTCTCTGATCACAAATGCAGACAAGGTTTTATGTTTATGCGACGCGATGCAATGCAACGTGTAAAAAGACCGTATAAGTCATTATAATCCGTAATTATGTCCCCACTGGATGCAACAAATGCCTCGTTTATAATGGGTTTTAATGTTTTTGTCTCGTCGCTCCGGCCTGACAGGGCATTACAATATGGTAAGGGGCGTAACATTTCCGTCACACGCTTGAGGTATTCGGCCAATCACAACGCACTGGATAGCTGGCCAATCAGAGCACACCTTGCTTTTCAGAACGATGAGCTTTGTAAAAATCTACGCATTTCAGAAAGGCAGGGCATAGAGGAGAAACAATAATGTACAGTATGTGGAAAATAATGTGTTTTTTTTTTACCTTAAACCACATAAACACATAATACCCAAATACACAAAATAATGTTATTTTTAGCAACATTATATGACCCCTTTAAGCTTGACGTGGACTAGTCGCTGGTCCTATAGAGGGCGCCACAGGATAAGAAATCTTTAAAGGACTTCCACATTTACGCTCCGTTTCCAAACAGTTCAAATGACAAATAAATGCATACTCTGAATGCGCTCCACAATACATGTGTGATTATATTACTGGATGCTCGAAACTGAACAGGTGAATGCACATTTTAAACAGCTTATTGTACAGATAAGTTAATCGCCGTTCTAATCTAATGCGCTGCTGCACTGTAACGCACACACATAGGCTCGTAGACAGTAGCTCGTACATCACGCACAGAATCATTCAGCGCGGAAATGTAGCCTATTGTCAACTAGACTTGTGCCGGTATTCGGTAATGCGATATATCACGGTAATGAAAATGCACGATATTGTTATCGTGGGCACTTCTAAATACCGTGAATAATTATATATTACAAATTATTTAGAATTTTGAATGCATTTTAAGAATACTTTCCCATCAACTGGTCAAAATGCACAACACAGATGTATGCTGCGTGAAAGAGGCCTGCGCACTCTGACGTAAACAAGGCGGACGAGAAGCACATGACGGAACACGTGAGAGACGCTCTGAAGGAAAGCGCACTTTCACTCTCTGACAGCAGATGGCACTAAACTGCAGAAATAATAATAATAATAATAATTCATTTAAATGCAGCCGTTACCCCGGAAACTCTGTAAACAAAGCAGCTGCACTACTTTCTGTTTCTGAAATGATTTATGTTTAAATGATTTAAACAGCTATTCAGATTTGTGTATTTGCTATGATGTTCATCACAGCACCAAATACTTAAATATTTAGACTTAATAGACTATTTATTTTAAAACTTTTTTTACATTTTAATCTGGACTACAACATGCACTAGATATTGTTTGAAAGTGTTTTGATTCTTTATTGTTCGGTCACATGTTACATTAGGGCTTCATTATTTAACATTATTTAATTAATTAGTTAACAAACTGCCAATGAAAAATTCTTCTGAACATTCATTAATCTTAGGTATTTCAATATTTAATAACAGGTTGTTAAAATCGAAAGTTGCAGCTGTGGTGTTATTTAATGAGCTAACGTGAACTAAGACTTGTATTTTTTAAACAAAGATTAATAACTTCTGTAGCAAATGTAGGTATTGCTCATTGTGAATGTTAATGCATTAACTAAGGTTAACTAATGAGGTCTTATTGTAAAGTGATACCTATTGGTTTTTATAGTTCTTTTGCACTTTAATCTGTGTAAAACTTTTAACTTTATAAATTTTTCTGTATTGCTTTATTGCATTTAAATGTTCAGTTATTTTTGTTATAAGAAAAAAGTTATTAAACCTGTTATACTGTATTATGACAGCACTTTTTTAAAACTCAATTTCAATATCGTGATAATACCGCATACCATGATAAAAGCATTAGCAATTAATCGCAACATGAAAATTTGATACCGGCATATCCCTACTGTCAACACTGTTCTGTGATTTCTCAATAAAATAGCTTAGAAACTGAAAGGCTCTAGCATATATTTCTTAATAACTAAATCCCACAGCTTCACTACTAGTAGAGAGATGCTGCCAGGTAGAATTAATTCACACGCAATAGCTCTCACTAATGCATTCATATGAATGCAGTCTTTACTGTGCTACTTTTATCTGTATCTGATTTAGAACGAGCAGAAATCGGTGAGAAATATAACGACCCAAAGACAAAAGAACTGATAAAAAGCTGTTATAGGAGCAATAGCCATGTGGGCAGCACTGTGTCATATGCCATAGCTGGGCACAAGCTGTTTGTCACAGCCCCAGACTTATTTGTTCAGTAATGACGTCATCGGCGACTAGTCGACTTTGACGCGCCTTTCATCACATAAAAGTCGATTTAAAATTTTTTTTGAAGTCGTTCAACCCCTAGTATAAACACGCAAAAAAAATACTCAAACTTGGGATTTTTTTTTTTTCAATGACATTCATCTTTAAAAAAAATACAGATACAGCTAGTTCACTGGAAATCAATACCTGACTTTTCCCTTCCATGATCTCCTTGAGTCTCTTGAGGACTGTGCGTAGCTGGACAGCTGTTCGGGGATCGTGGCTGCCCAGAGGAGCTTCGGATTTCCGTCGACCCTCTATAATTGCAAAGAAACAAAAAAAAAAGCACCAGTCAAATACAAAACAAAATTTTTTTAAACTTACTCTAAAGTACAATATACAGGTGAAAATGCATGACACACATGCTCATTCAAAACCAAAGCCTGCAGTCAATTATCCACCAGCACTCTTTATCCTGTAAATGATTGCTTACGTCAGCCGCCATAGGTCAGCGAGGATTTTCAGGAAAATTTTGATTCTCATGAGTAGACTATGAATGAATAGAAGCATGTGGAATTACTAAGACCAACAACTAAAGCTCATAACCAAAATGTTCAGCTCAAACCGTTGATGCATCCTTTCACATGCAACAAATGTGGTTAATTTAAAACTATACGCTGCAAAATTCATATTCTTAATCAGTATTTCTGTACATTTTTCCAGTAAGCATATCCAAACATCCTTAAAACTAAATAAATATAACGGAGTGTAAGATTCATGTTTTCAGAGAAACAAGTTTACCTCGACACATTTGACAGTTGTTTTTTGGGGGATGACGAGGGTTATTTAAAACAAAACAAAGCGATTTGACAGCGTGTTAAGAAAAAAAGAACCTACTGTAATTAAAGATATATTCTCTGAAAACAAATCTTAGTATATTTGTTTCTCAAGAAATTGTTTCTTCTTCTTTAAGGATTTTTATTTCTAAAAAAACCAAAATACTGATAAAGAAAATATTTTCTTTTTGCAGTATACACACAAAATTCAACTCGATGTTGATGAATTGAAGCATTTTAGCTCTATATGAAACTGACTTCATACATATGAAATAAAGTAAAGAATCCTCACCTTCCCAGTCCACTGTGAACAAAAAGGAACATACAACAACTTTAGCCTAAAAGATTTCGGCACATGCAATATTTTATCGTAAAACTCAATCAGCACTCACAAAATATTCAGCTTCTAGTCATCTTGAAATCATCTTGCAACTTCCAAATAAAAAGTCATGGTTCACAATACTTGTTTACCACTTGAATTATAGTCATAACTCCAGAATGTAGTTTTCCAGGTTTACAGCCGAACAAAAACTGTTTACGTTGCCTGTATGTCCGCTAATAGTAAATGTCCAGTGGCCCTCCTGAGAGTGGTATGGATCATATGAGGGCAGAGTCTAGCCTTCGAATCACTGTTATCTTCAATGATAAACCCTGTGAGAACCACGCTGCCGTGACTAGTCATCAATCAAAGAGACCACTGATAGGATTGGCCTTTCTAACTCTAGCAAGCGCATGTTTTGAGGAATACAGAACAATGGTTTTGTCTACGGAAAAAACGAATGACTTTTAGCATTCTCTTCTATAGAAGAACAGATACAACGTAAAAAAAAATAAGAAATAAAAAATAAAGTAAAAACCTAGATGATAACTGTGGACAGCTGAAAAAAGACAATTGTGTACAAATATACAAGTATATGCAATCTTGTGTTTTTGTACCTGAAGCAGTGGATGTTCTTCTGAGAAGTTCTGAATGTTTCCTGTGGGGTTCGGAGCCATGTATAGAATGGGAGGGACTTGCCCAGTTGCGGCGTGGCCCCTGCGGTGATGATGAAGCCGACTGACTTTTCTCGGTCACTGAAGGAGCCCGTCCTTCCTCTGAACAATTGAAACCAACAGAAAAGCTCTGTCTCCGTCAAAAGGTAGAACATTTCAAATTTTGTGCTGATTGGCTGATTTAAAGAAAGAATTTGCATTGTGTTGACATTTCTTCTTTTCCCGAAATAATTGTTTCCCCAATTACTAATTTTTTCTTATCCTTGTATTTCCGTACAAAATCTAGACTTACCAAGTTTAGCAAGCTTTTTTGCTGGTGCAATGTTTGCACCTGTTTTTTCTAAAAGGAATGAAAGGGAGAGATTAGAGAGTTGACCACTATAAAATTAATTTAAAATGTTATGGATTATCATACTGATTAACTGTAAATCTAGATACATCAATAATATTCAAAGAAATTAAATTTGAATTCCTGACATTTCTCTGTTGTAGTATGTCAGAGTATTTCTTCAGCTCCACTGACCTGATCAATTATATTAACTAAACAAAATTATCAAATGTCCAACACAAATGCAAACGTTGAACTTGTTAAATCCACTAGAGTATCATCTATTTCATAATTAATGCACATGCAGTAGGAGTTTCCCTTTTCTAAAGTGTTCTTAGGGCACATCATTTCCTCACAGTAAGCCATTTACTCCTTAATGTAAAGTGAACTATACTTTAATAGAGATTATCAATTCCGTTTAGCCCTAACAGGATGCACTTAAATATTATTTTGTATAGCTTTATGTCTTATTATATAATTTCATATTAAAGGGTTCACTTTCACTCTTGTCCAGCAGCACTTCCAGCAGGAATGTTCTGTTGATATTATACACAGGGGAAAAAAAAAAAACGAGAGTAAAATAAAGAAACACATGAAAGCATGCAGAATGGGCACTGTGTTCTTGGTACATTTTGAGCAAAATCATATGACTTTATTTCCAAGATCATATGTTTATTTCCCTCCACTGACTGTTCAATACAATTCCTACCACTGGCTTTCTGGAATTTTCAGTAGAGCACATACTCTAAAAACAGAATGGCTACTTCATGTAACCTTGTACTTTTATTCCAGAAATCAAATTCATGTTCAAAAGTCAAGTTATTAAAATGCTACACATTTTTATGCTTTAAATGTGCAACCAAACAGTCAATCAGGAATACAAAGTACTATGCATCCAATTTCCAAATAAGTGCTATCGACCCATTAAAAAAGACTCCATTCACATAATTGCATAAAGCAGTTTTTAATGGAGGATGATATTCATGAATCGGTGTTTGATGGCAGAACAGTGAACCTTTGAAACCAACTTCATGGTTTTAAAAATAGGAAATGCAGGTGCAGATGTTGATTACGACACAATGGCGTGAAAACAATTCTGTTTCACCTTTGCTGAAGCGGAACAGACTGACGAAGGAGCTGTAGGCAGAGCGCAGGGGCGGCTCGTCCTGCTCGGGGGTCAGGGGTTTGAAGTGTGTTAGATGGGAGGGACTGCTGGGAGAGAGTGGCGGCTCGGAACTCCAGTCCATCGCAGAGGACGAGGAGGAAGCCTTGTCTTCAGCAGCCATGTCACTGCCCCTGAGGGACAATCCAAACCAGACTCAATCCAATTCCAAATACAATAATGTATGTTTGATTATATTTGTGTACTAAATAAACACTGGGTTGGTACGCTCAGTGTCTAAATAGTGTTTAAATAAATAATGTCTCAGTAATGTCTAAATAAACCCTGATGTCAGTAACTCTAGGCTAAAGCAAAGTCAATGTAGAAGTCAGTCGTGTGAGCTATATAATGTGAACCTCACTACAAAACAATATAAATGAAGACATGTAATCACACATACTGGCTGACTACAAAACATAACGTGACCCAAAAAAATAAGATCACAAGGCAGACTGTAAAAGAGAAGTTCCCTTTATAACAAAAGGACTTCTGCACAATGTGATATCAGTTAACTTTGTCATTTAAGAAAGATTGATCAAATCTGTCCTGAGCTTTGTAGGCATGTCAGTGAGAAAGTGCTAACCAATCACTACAGCATTTATTATCTATTAGACACTCATTTCAGAAACAGGATTGGCACTTTACTAACTAGCTGTAAGTGGCCAAGTGATAAGGATAGAGGAATGGCACAAAAAGGCCGGGAAATGAAAACATAACACAAACACGAGTTTCAATATCATGTGATTCCTAGAGAACTGTACTATGGCGAAGGCCTGCTCATGAATAATACCTACTTTATACTGACGTTCCGGTAAGAGCGTCCAATCAACTAACATACTTAATATTCATGAGCCAAACCTTCGTCTTTGTTAACCAGCCACCTGACGAACGCCAGCGTGCCAACGTCTGCCTTTCGCCCAATCAGGTAAGCCAAACCCGATACGTCATTAACATTCAGGAACCACGCCTTCGCCATAGTAGGACACGTAAACTCGCATTACGCTGGCGGTTTATTATATTTATTTTAATTATATACACGTTCAGCTAATTTTACGACTGTTAACCATACATGTGCATTATTATTACAAACACGTTAGAAGAGAGCTCTGCTCTGTTACTGTTTTAGCGAATTCATAACAGATCATGTGTGAAGTGGATGAGACACAACATAAATAATCATTTTAACGTAACGTTATTGCAAAATGCTCATTAGCGAATATACTAACATAATAGAATGCAACAGAGCAAATAAAAACAGATAAATACTGAGCTATGTTACATTTAAGCAGTGATGCTGCCGTGGACTGTTGTTATCTGAGAGTATCTCATCCATTTCATCTGCTAGGCTTAATTGATCATTTAGACACATTCAGTTTTACTTGTGGTTATCTTATCATATATATTTAACACACACGTTAGTTTCCGACAACAATGTCAAATTTCCTGTTTCATCTATTAAAGGCCCAAGTAAAGTTAGCAAAGCTAGCTGTCTGATAAACTAATACCAACATGCATGTATCATCAAAGCATAACATAAATGTTAGACGTACCTGTACCGCCTTTTTTTACACCATGTCTATGTCAGTTGTTTAGAGATGTCATTAATCCTTAATTTATTTAACCGAAAGACATTTTCCGTTAATTCCACCCTTGTGATGTTCGGCGACTTGATCAGACCTGCTAAGTCGATCACAGAGAGTTCGAGCAGTGTTACGCTAGATAGCGCTTCTCGCAAAGTCAGGCATAGCTAATCGGTAAAAAAGAAAAATGTAGTCATTTAAAAATATTTATTGTAAAATTTTAGATTTTTAACATAACATAACATGACATAGTCATATCTGGTTATATGTCAGACATAATTGGTTTAATGCTTTTATTTAGATTTAAACTTGTACAGGGGATGTGTATATTATATTAATAATAAAAACGAAATTACAATACAACACGAATTTTAGAATAAAAAAAACATAAAACAGCAAATGAGAAATAAAAGAAAAAGGGAAAACAGACGCAAAAAGATTAAAATAGTTGCACATGCTCAGGACATTAACTGTAAAGTGCCCCTAGCAGTTATGATTCACCACTGAACCGTACTTGACCACAGCAGTGGCATCATTTAATTCAATAAGAATATTTCTAGTCTTCTAGAGATATAGAAAAACAATTGATTTGATCTTTAAGATTTACACCCTGTCTTGCACAAATTAGGATTCATCTTGTGATGTCTCTTTGTGTTCAGATTTGATCTTTTCATCACATTCCTTTCTCTCATCCCTTATGTTAGTAGACAGTTCATGCTCATTTCTAGCAGTTTTCTTGTTCTCTGCCTTCCCATGTCTCTCTGCTGAAATTGGTGGCAAAGAGGATCCCTTTAATAACACATAATATGAAAAAAACTCAAGTCAGAGTATGCATAATGAAGTATGCACGAATACAGTATGCATAAATAAGTACAAGTATAGGCAAAAAAAAGTGTCAAATAATATTAAGCATGCTTACGTAAGTATAACTGGACAAAATGGGAAATATCTGCTCTACTGTACATTTTAGTAATGATTTGCTCACATGTGCTGTGTACAGACGCGGATATCTCCCTATGGTGTCCATGAGCTGAAGGTTTTTGAGCCACTGCTCGTGCACACCTGAACGCTGTAACGGGGCCTGCAGCTGGACAAACGCTGAAGGAGACACTCATGCTCTTCAGTGATGCGAAGCAGATCCTGCTGTCTTTTTTCTGAGCCAAGACTGAAACAGAAACCATAAAGTGCGATGTAAATGTTTAAATATTATAGAAGTTATGAAATATTTAATATTATATTGTTGTATATATTATACCTTTTCTGTACATAGTCATTTCTACAGTCAACTCCCCCGCTGGTCTGCATTATATGGGACATTTTGTCGAGAAGCATGTGATTTTCTTTTTTGATTCTCGAAACCCGTTCTTCTTCAAGCTGGTTATGACAGACGAGAGAATGATATCTCAAATTTGTTTACTAAGAGGATTAATATGCATGCGTTTCCCGAGCTTTCCATTTTTGACAATTAAACGGGGGAAATGTCGACATCTGGTGGTAGTTCAGCTTTCCTACCTGTCGTATCTTCAGCTTGACAAGGAGATGGTTATAGGTTATAGGTTTTCGGTGGAGTTGTGTTGATAGTTGGTTTTGCGGATTTAACCTGGAAATATTATGCATATGAGAAGAGTTTATGCTGCAGTCATTTCTACAGTCAACTCCCCCGCTGGTCTGCATTATATGGGACATTTTGTCGAGAAGCATGTGATTTTCTTTTTTGATTCTCGAAACCCGTTCTTCTTCAAGCTGGTTATGACAGACGAGAGAATGATATCTCAAATTTGTTTACTAAGAGGATTAATATGCATGCGTTTCCCGAGCTTTCCATTTTTGACAATTAAACGGGGGAAATGTCGACATCTGGTGGTAGTTCAGCTTTCCTACCTGTCGTATCTTCAGCTTGACAAGGAGATGGTTATAGGTTTTCGGTGGAGTTGTGTTGATAGTTGGTTTTGCGGATTTAACCTGGAAATATTATGCATATGAGAAGAGTTTATGCTGTAGTTTTTATTATACCGAAAACCCAAACAAACATACCAAATCATTTTATAGCACTTTACAAAGAAGCACTTCATGGTAAACATGGTATCAACATGAAACTCCATGAAACCTCCATTAATACCACTGAATAATCCAAAACATATTTCTATTGTACTATGTCCTAAACCAGCCACTTGCCATTTTACCTTGTTCCTGTGCATCTCGTAGCAGTTTTTGTCCCATCTGTATTGCAGATATTTATTAACACAGGGCAAAATGGGTTGGTAAGCTTGATGTTGCATTACTTTACTTCACTATAGCCTGAATCCACCTGCACCAGAAGCCACAATGAACAGAGATAGGAGTTCAGCTTGAGTTTTGAGCCAGTCATGCGGTTGTTGCCATGGCAGCCATTCAGAAAGAAAGTGCAGCTTTGCTGGTCTACATTTATGAAACGATACTCTCAGAAACAGCCACTGTAAATGGGACCCATTCATTCAGTTTGATGAACATTTATTTTCCTAAATGTTTCTGCCTTTCCTAAGAAGTTAAAGCCAGCAGCTCCATTGAGAGGGCACCCTCACCCATTTAAAGGCTGGCCTACATAGTGTCCTTGTTCGATATGAATGTTCTGTGTCCTGCAGGGCTCTGTTGTTTTAGCAGAGCAGCATGCGTGGAAAAGCTGGAAACCATCTAAAATACTGTGTGATCCGAACAGAAATTAAGCAACCTTTTAATCTTGTGTAACATTTTAAGAGGTGGCACAGATTTATATGCAAGTAAAGGCTAATGCTATGTGATGTTTTTTTGTTTTTTATCTCAAGGACAGTGAGAGTGGAGATTTTCCCAGCGTCCACTGCCTTTGTAATTTGACATTCAGCTGAAGATGTGGGTGAATGTAAGTAGATTATTTCTGGTCACAATCATAATATATAATCTTAACACACACACACACACACGCACACACATATATATATATATATATATATACTAGCAACAGAAGGAATCTCCTGGAACAATGAAAATGATGGACTGGCCCCCTCAAAATTTGGACCTCAACCCCATCGAGCAAATTTGGGGTGAGTTGGATAATAAACTGGACAGATCTATTGTACATTCAAAGGAAAGCATTTGGGTTGAGTTGCAGAAGGCATGGGATAACATTAGTGTTGAAGTTCTCACGAAATATATTGACTATGCCAGAGAGATGGGCTGCTGTAATTGCTTCAAAAGGTGGACATACCAAATATTAAAGTTTAAAGTAGATAAAAACAGTATGACTCACTTCATCTGATACTTGTTGTGCTCAGAGCAACCATCTGCATGTTTTATGAACATTATAAACACACACACACACATACATGTATATATGTATGTATATGTGTGTGTGTGTGTGTGTGCATTTATATATACATATATCATTATACATATATTTATTTTGGATGTGATTAATCGATTTGACATCCCTAATTTTAATATTTTATTGGTATGTAGTGTGCCTTTCTTACACTCAGGGTGCTACAGCATGGTAAAAACATAATAATAAAATAGAAGAATAAAACACTAATCCAAATCAAAAGAAAAAATAAAAGAAAAAATAAGGAGAATTATAACTTAAAGACCTCACTAAAAAGATACTTTTTAAGTAATCTCTTAAAACAATCAAGAGCTGGATCATTCCTAATCAAAGAAGGCAATGAGTTCAACAGCCTTGGAGCAGTACAAGAAAAGGACTTCCTTCCCATAGTTTTAAGTTTATAATGGGCCTGAAAAAGCGTAAGAGAATCAGCAGAGTGGAGAGAACGAGCAGGTGTGGATGGTGTAACCAAGTTACAAATATATTCTGGTGCCAGCCCATGTACTGCTTTATTAGTTAAAACAAGAACTTTAAAATCAATACATGATTATGGAAGCCAGTGTAGTTGAAAAAGTACAGGGGTTATGTGTTCATGTGATTACATGTAGATCAATACACAAGATCTTAAAACAATCAAGAGCTGGATCATTCCTAATCAAAGAAGGCAATGAGTTCAACAGCCTTGGAGCAGTACAAGAAAAGGACTTCCTTCCCATAGTTTTAAGTTTATAATGGGCCTGAAAAAGCGTAAGAGAGTCAGCAGAGTGGAGAGAACGAGCAGGTGTGGATGGTGTAACCAAGTTATAAATATATTCTGGTGCCAGCCCATGTACTGCTTTATTAGTTAAAACAAGAACTTTAAAATCAATACATGATTATGGAAGCCAGTGTAGTTGAAAAAGTACAGGGGTTATGTGTTCATGTGATTACATGTAGATCAATACACAAGCAGCAGAGTTATGTATATGCTGCAGCCTCTTAATCAAATTTGCCGGTAGACCTGCAAAAAGTGAATTGCAATATTCAAGCCTAGATGTTATAAAGGCGTGAATAAGCCTCTCAGCATCAGGCATAGAAAGAAAGAGTCTTATGCGTGCAATGTTTCGCAGATGATAATAAGCTAATTTTGTAATATTTTTAAAATGAGTATTAAATCAACTGTGCATCAAAAATTACACTCAAGTTCCACACCTGCTCAGAAGGGGAGATCAGGCTGTCATCCACAGTCAGTTTGACTGTATTACATTTATTAACAGAAGCTGGAGTGCCAATTAATAAAATCTCAGTTTTAGAATTGTAGATCAATACACAAGAAGCAGAGTTATGTATATGCTGCAGCCTCTTAATCAAATTTGCCGGTAGACCTGCAAAAAGTGAATTGCAATATTCAAGCCTAGATGTTATAAAGGCGTGAATAAGCCTCTCAGCATCAGGCATAGAAAGAAAGAGTCTTATGCGTGCAATGTTTCGCAGATGATAATAAGCTAATTTTGTAATATTTTTTAAATGAGTATTAAATCAACTGTGCATCAAAAATTACACTCAAGTTCCACACCTGCTCAGAAGGGGAGATCAGGCTGTCATCCACTGTCAGTTTGACTGTATTACATTTATTAACAGAAGCTGGAGTGCCAATTAATAAAATCTCAGTTTAATTTAAGAAAGTTCTGTCTCATCCAGGCCTTTATTTCCAATAAACAAGCAGATAAAGTTTCAGGTGCGAGTGCAACATCAGGTTGAGTCCTAATATAAATACTATACTACTATATATAGTATAGTACTATATAAATATGGGTATCATGTGCATAGCAGTGATAGCCCAGACCATACTTCTGAATAAACTGTCCAAGAGGCAGCATATAAATACTAAAAAGAATAGGACCCGACACTGATCCCTGAGGGATGCCCTGTCGTAATGGGAGAGTCTGAGATCTATTTGTACCAGAATAGACAAATTGGGTATGTTCCGAGAGATATGATTGAAACCACTTTATATATTTTTGTGTCATTTTTATGATATCCATTTAACTAACAAAAACAAATTCTGTAGTGACTTCATCTCCAAGAAGTTACTGTACATAATTTTACTTTGAAAATAACAGCATCTGTAAGTAGATTAGTTAATATATTAGTAGTCATTAAGTATTAGTGAATTTGAATTTCATGAAATCTGTAATTGTTTTGTTGGATTAGCTGGTTTGTTTACCTTATTGTACAGTTGCTTAAAGAGCAAGAATATTAGCCATTGCTTAGAGAGGTTAATATAATGCCTCTATAGTAGTAGAGTTTAAAACCTGACAACAGTTGCTTAGTTACTTGGATGCCTCTGTTGTATCGGTGTGGTTTATGTAAACATAACCTCTGCTGAACTGTACTCCATTTGTCACTTCAGGCAGCAGTGATTATGTTCATATAATGATTAAGGAAGTGCAAATTATTCTCTTGACTTTTGATTTAGCAGTGAGTCATCTCTTGGCCTTTTCTTCAGAAATGTCATATTTGTGCAGGTTTATGAACTGTTACAATATTGAGAGTGGTTAACATACAGGGTTTGATGGGATGAAGAACGCAACATAACTTGCATTTGAACAGGAATTTAGATGCATGAGGAATGATTTAAATGGATTTTAGTGCTGTAAAATTTCATAGACTTATTATTTGTGTGCTTGATAATACAGTCTTTTTGTTTTGATATAAAATTCACAGTACAAACATTAGTTATCTGATGTACAGGGCTACTGTAACTGTCACACTTCTTTGTGAAAATTAATACGTGGCACAGTTGACTCACTACATGTTAGGCTGTTTTTTTACTATATGACAACTTCCTTTAATATTAGTCACTCATTCTCCTCTGAGGTCAGAGTTTATTGCCTTGAAAATGGCTTCATGATTTAATCACAGGCAATAAAATGTTATGCGTCTAATTTGTAGCTTAGGTGAGTAATGACGCTGTCCAGACTGCTGCAAGCAGGATTACAAGATGGTGAAACTCTCAGGAGACAGTCAGACTTCTGATAGTGCTCATTCTGTTTGTCATTTTTTTAAAAGGAAGAGTTGATTCAGTACCAAATATTCTGTTATGACATTTACTTACATGTTGTTTCAAATCTGCATGATTGACTTCCTTCAAAGAAATGGTCTGAATAATGTTCACACTGTTCTTTAAAAAAAAAGAGTTTTTGTCAGGAAACATTTGACAGTGGTCAATCTTTCCCTTTCTTACTCTTAACGAATAATACGGATGGTCTAATACAGAAGTCTTGTGCTTTATTTTCACTGTATTACAAATGTTGTTACCATGACAGCAGATCATAACAGATTTTGGTAGATTTCTGTCCTGATTTATTTCAGGTTCCAAACTGGTAATCTGCATTGTGATGAGTAAAAAATATATAGTGACAAATTAGAGGAATACAGGGCAGAAAGAAGCAAAATGTGCTTAGTTAACTCCAAAGCTGATACATTTGTGATGCTCTAAGATGCTGCCTTGTGTGTATGATTGAGCAGACAGTAACAAACAGCCTTCTCTATGTAATAAGTTTGGTCAAGATTTTGGTAAATATGAAAAAAATATATATTTTTGTTGCTTGCCAGTGCAAAACTCACCTCCACAAGATGCTATGGGAGGTTGCAAGGGCATTGCCATGCCATTCTGTTTGCTAGTGTGTTCTGCGTTGTTGCTGTGCATTGCTAAGCTTTTGCTTGTTGGTGAAAAGAGCCAAATTCTCTGATATTCTGCTTTCTAGATATGAGCAGTGTTTTGGGATTTTTATTTTATTTTATTTTATTTTTTATTTTATGTGCCTATTTATTGTATGCCTGGTGAAATTAGCAAGCTTTTCTTGAGGATGCCCTATTGAAAAATAAATAAATCTCATCAATTTCTCAGTTGCTTCTCCCAGAAAGCAGTGAGACTGAAAGACTTTTGCATTTTCTCAGCAAAGTCTCAGCATTTTCTCCTGACAAATAGACATTAGCAATCTCACGGTTCAGGAGATGTCAATAATATCTCAATTGTGCTCAGATTTGCCAACATATCAAAGTCATCAATCAAAAGCCAGAGATTTCAGTTTCCAATACCAAATTATGTGAGCTATGTGATCCACATTATTTATCTCTTTACTCTTACTATATGTCAGCAATTGACTTATTTGTGTCTATATTTTAGTTTCTTATAGGGAATTTCTGAAGGAAAATCTGAAACAAAGTTAAGTTAATGCTTAAATGATGTAAGACTGAGAGCTCTCCAGAGCTATGACAGAGCTACATTTCAGGAATTGGATTTGCTCTGGGATGGTGTATGGCCTTTTTTAGCACAGGACTGTTAAACTGGTAGACTTAAAAGCAAGCTTTCTCTGCATTCTGTCATTATCATTATGTTCAGATGTAATATTAATGACGAAGAACGTATTATGCTTGCCATAATTAAAAACTCCTAATTTGTGCCTGTTGTAGGATGAGTCTGATTATAGGATGAATCATCTTTTCCGATGATGTGACCTGGAAAGGTTGCATTTTTCTTTCTGCTTGACATGCATAAGTTGCTTTCCTTCCTTATCAGTGTCTTGAGAATCTGTGTGCAAAGGGACTGAAAGCCTGAAAAAGTCTCAACGGTGGTGATGTTCCAGTAAATTAGCTCCAGGGAAACTCAGAAGGGAGCGGGCAAAGCCAGGCATCATTAGCAGAAAGCGTGTTTGGTAAGCTCCTTTCCCCAAAGATGATGCCCATGTGCAAAAATTCCCTCTTGTGCAATTGGACCTGTTGGTGTCTAATTATCAAGCATGGTGTATGATCTATTCCTAGCCTTCTGCGAACTTCAAGAAGCAAACGAACATCGGCTGCAGGAACATACACCATTAATGATGGCCAATGTAGATGTTTGTTCAGTGCTGTGAAACAGAAAATTGCCCTGTACTGTTACACTATTGTGCCAGCACTGAAGAGGCATGTACATGAAGGATTTATCCAGTAATTATTTCCACTCCTGCCAACATATGTGAGGAAGAAAAGCAGTCAATGCTCATTATTTGATTTTTATGCCTAATTTTTGTATTAGTATTGTCGTCTGTTTTCTACAAATGTCACGGAAGCTGGAAGCGTGGCACACTCAAGACATTTCAACTAGCAACGTTGCCTGATACAAATACTCATTGTTCCCTGTTGTTTTGCTGGGGAGCACTGGTCTCTACTGAGAATGAAGAGCCAGACGTGCTCCTTTAGGAGCCTGTGAGATCTGTGTTTTTCTCTCCCTGTGATGGAAAGTGATCAAGGCAACAAGTCCCAGGAGAGGTAGCGTCTAGTGATGGCCACATCCTCGACAGAATCTCTCGCTGCTGAGGAGACATGTTTAGGATGTGTGCTCTTATTAACAGTGTAACTGAAAACTGTGTTGTCTGATGCCCAGTATTTCTGGGTGTTTGCGCCAATAGAGCCTGTGCCAGCTGTTTACATATGCATATCAATAATGCAGCAGAATTTAATTTTTAAATTGTGTATATATATTTTTGCTTTATTATCTTAATCTCTAAAGCAAGCATCAATATGCAATTTGAAAAAGAAAAAAAAACTGCTAGCCTTAAGTATTAAACTTTGGCATCTCATGTTCTTGGCACAAACATACTTTTTTGTAATTTGTTATATATATATATATATATATATATATATATATATATTATTATTTTATTTTTTTTGTTGCTAAAGTCAATATAGGGACCATAATGTTTATATTATTATTTTATTTTTTTTGTTGCTAAAGTCAATATAGGGACCATAATATTATCAAGACTTAGGAGAGGCCTTTTTAAAAACAAACAAACAAACAAAAACTAGTAGAATACTTATATACTTATAGTAGTATACTTAGTATAGTATAGTATACTTATAGTAATACTTATAATAGCATAATGCAATACACTTGCAACCAAATAGGTACACTATTTATTTATTTAAGTTATGGATTTTCATTTATGGTGAACAAATTTAGAGTGAAGTGAAATGTCATTGCATTTATGACAATTTTTTGTAAAAATTGAAAAAGCGATATGCAAAACAACTAATGGGAAATTGTTTGCTAGGGACAGTGTTAATTGACAAAAAAAATCTATATTATACAAAAATACTGAATATGTTGAAACTATACTGATTAAATAAGATTTTAGTATTTTAAATGTTATTTTAGCCTAGAATAATGTAAGGATATTGCATGTTGCATACAGAGACATCAGCTGATTGTGTGTGTGTGTTTTTGATAGCAGAGTTTGTCTGATTGTTTATCAATTTATTTATCTGAACAATATGTTACTGTTTTTACTTATAGATTTTTTTTTACTTATAGATTTTACTTATATCTATGTATGCATCATAGTAAATACTGTGTACATACTGCGAACATCAGCAAACCGTATAGAGCACTGTTTCCATGTTGAGTGATGGAACATGTTGCTCTTTTCAGTTTGAGCTGGTTAGGGCACTCCCCGAGAGATGATTATCATGGAGCATGAGCAGTTCTTATTTAGAACAGCATCATTAAAGTACTGCTGTGGGGAAATATCCATGGGCATAGTCAAAGAACTGCATATGTCAAGTCATCTGATGGAAGGGGAAAAAGTGCATCAGCAGCGCAGGGACGGTGAGGACGATGGACAAATATGCCCACCATATCCATTGCGGCTCAATCACTACTCTGCTTTTAAAGCAGCTCTGACAGTAAAAGGTCTAACTTGCCTCAGGCTCTACCAAGGGACAGTTTTTTTTTTACATTTTATGTTTTGCTTGCATTACGCTCTCACTCTTGGGTACTTTTGGATAAATCGCATATTTCTATAATCCCACAATATTTCATCCCTCATGCTACGCAGCCTCGATTTTTAGGCGATCTGTGCCAAATGTATTGCCAAATGAACAGGAATTAGCATTCGAATGGGTGACAAATTCAATCAAGGTTTTGTGTAAGACAGTTTGTGGATCAGATAAAATGCTCATTTTGTTAAGTTACAATTCATTCACTACATGAAACACTATGTGAAGAACTGGTACAGATAGAGACTTTTAACATGCATAAGAGTGACATAACTTGAAATGAATGTAGAATCAAACCCAAAGACTGTAAAAGCAGGCTTATGCCAGCACTGATGCCATGTGTCATTCTGATAAAACATCTCTAAGTGACTGTTTGAAGAGGTGCTGTTTCATATGTGTGTGGGATCTGGCAGGTTCAGTACTCTTGCCCTGTTAGTCATACTGTGGGGGCACTTGCACTTTATTTGCCTTTATGAAAATGAACAAAATACTCTTAAGATCTTATTTTCAACTACACTCTAAAACATGCTGGGTTGTTTCAACCCAATGTTGGGTCAAATATGGACTAACCCAACTTTTGGGTTAAATTTTGGTTACATTTTTAAATTAGCTTTTTAACCCAACAGTTGGGTTAGTCCATATTTGACCCAACATTGGGTTGAAATAACCCAGCATTTTTTAGAGTGTAGTAGCAAGGTGATTTTGTAAACATGGTCAACAAACTTTTTTTATTCTCAGAGATGGCTGGCTCAGCTTTTTTCATTATTTGTATGAAAATGCTTTTACATGCACAGTCACGTACTGGATTTTTTTTTGCAGGGAAGGTCAGGTCCGATATATGTGGTCACCTAGGGTCCCAACATACGCAACATTCATTGAAGTGAATTGTACTGTGGTGTCATCCAGTGGCTAGTCATTATTAAACGTGGAAAGGACAGACTGGAGGGTTGTGCATGAACAGGCAGAGAGGATGTTTAGACAATGTGCTCATCAAATATGATTCATATTAAAGCTTCATTTGCTGCCCATGAACCTTTTCCACTGAAGGGGAAAGTTTTGATATAAGCTGTGGGAGTTAAATCAAAAAAGCATAACAATTATATCCCTTACATAACTCATAATGATATGGGGTTATGAATTATGTAAGGGATAAAATGCAGTCAAATGGTCATTATCATAAAATGTATGATGTGATCAGGATCTTAAAGGGATTTCTTTATGATAATGAACAGCTGACTGTACATTATCCCTTTTATTACATGGCTACTTAGCAAATAAATAAAAAGATGGCTTCATTAATTTGAGTTGAAATTGTTTAATTATATGAGTAAAAACAGAGTCAGATGCAGAGTGAGACCACAATATGCCCAGATTAACCAATCAGAATAAAGTATTCCAGAGTAATAAATTATTTTTACACTTCCATTTATGTAAAGATTTTGTATGTTACAAGTCTTTAAGCTAAGTTTAATAGATTTTTATTTAAAAATGTTTAATTTTTGATGCAAAGGTAAAATGCACCAATAACAACACATCTTAATCTTCCAGCATGAGCAATTTAATGCATAATCAAAAAGAAGTCTAATAATGAAGCCTGACAAAATTGTCAGTGGATCTTCCCTTGGGTTCAATGATGTTTTACATTACATGAAACAGATCAATACTAGGTCTGGCAGTGAGAGCAGAGAAGCACTGCATTACCCCTTAAACAGACAGTCTCTGCAGACACTTATCTGCAAAATCAGGGCAAAACGTTGTCTTTATAAAGTGCTGTTACCAAACTCCTTGTGTCACAAAAATGACATGCATGGTTCAAACAGTAACAGAGCACTATGGTGTTCAAATTTGATGCACTTTGCTCATCTTTTAAAGAATTACAGCGAAGTGTTGTTGCTTTAATCAGGGAAGTGGCCCTTGCTTTGGTGACTCATAGATTTGGGTTTTGTGATCATCTTGTAGTGGGAATGATTGAGCTGTGTCAGACTTTCTGTGGGGAATTTAGTCAAGAAACATTGAGCCTCAAAGGGGCCTCCTCCCTGAAGACCTAGACATCACAGAAGAGTGGCAAGTCTCCGGCTGAACAAAAGTAGGTCATTAAAGTAGATTAATGCAGTAAATCAAAGTGTGGAGCATCATGTTAATGAACACTGAACACTGCTCTTTTGTTTTGTAGGTAGACAATTATGTGAAAGACAGCATTATCAAAATTACAAGGAACCTGTTATTTAAGCAGGTTATGAATCTTGTAACATGGTTGTAATGCCTTTAGAAGATGCATTTTTATTATGTGCAAAAATATTTTCCTTATAATGTTACTTTGTTGGGAAATAGGCACATTTTAGGTACATTGTGTTACTGGAATGCCTATTTATAATCAATAGAAGGTTTATGTTCAATTATTAATAGTTGGCTAGATTGGAATAGATTTTTGGTGCATACACTCTAAACAATCAATGGTTCCATAAAGAAGCTTTAACATCCATGAAACATTTCCGTTGCACAAAAAGAGTGGCATAAATAGTTGTTTTAGTGGAAAATGGTTCCTCATATTATTAAAATGTTCTTCAAACTAAGAAAAAATAGTTATTTTAAGAATGCTCACTGAACGTTTTATCTGTGGCATTTCAACAAAAACCATCTTTTAGAACCTTTATTTTTTTAAGAGTTTAGCCCAGTTTTGCCGCCAGATGCTGCAAGAAAAGACGTGATATCCACAGCTTGCAGTTTTCTTCCTTCTAGAACATTTCTACATTCTACAAATTTCTGCAAGTACTTAATCGAAAACACATTAGTGGTTTATGACAGCAAACGAATGAAACGTAAAATTTACGTTCAAATAGCCGTTCAAAGGAACCGATTTCATTCACGAAACATTTGTAAATCCTTTTGAAAGTAAAACTCTAAGGTCTGTTTTTTTTCTTTCGATTTATTAAGCAGATTTGAACGTGGGGGGGGGAATGTAGGCTATCTGGCGAAACAAACCCACAGGTTTTCATTTATGGCGGAATCATAGCCTACTGTTTGGCTACACAATTTTTATACTAAAATACACTTACCACAACACCTTAATTTATCAAATGTAATCGAGAACCTACTGGTAATAGGCAAATATTAACTGCTGCAAGTGCAGTAGAATGAAGCGTAAAATGCGATGATTCAAACGAACCGCTACACCGAAACGAGCCGTTCGAACGAACCGATTCGATAAAATGCATCGGATTTCCCAATGCTACTCTATGCCGAAATGCCGACAGCGTCAGTGATATGCCAGAGCACAAACCACGTGTTTTACGTAATGGAAAGGCAATATTTCAATTCAATCCCTCCTCCTTCTTGTCTATATCCAACACAGATCCAAGGCAAAGAGGAATACGTGCGAGATACTTTTTGGGAGGCAACGGGATCAGTAATGCACAGGTGAAACATCAAGCCGCACTCCAACCGCATCCTCAGCATCAGCATCAGTGCAGTGCTTTCACATTGATGAAAGCTCATGGATATTACTGATCAGCAGCAGCAGCAACAACAGCAGAAGCAGCAGCAGCAACAGCAGCAGCAGGTTTTAGGAAGACTTCCCTGAGAAACACTGAGCTGATGCTGGAAATGTGCGCTTTGCTCGGAGGTATCGCTGCTTTTAAATGGGATGCATCCCCTCCAGGCTTCTGATGCCGTACACATCCATCCACCCTTCATTTGAGTGATGAACTAACAGGGAACGCAAAGAATCCGCCGTGTCTTTCACGTTAGTTCATAACGGGCTGCACGTTCCCCCTCTGCAGCACATGCAATTTATATTGTAGCCTATCTATTTTTATGACCTTTATTACTAAGAAGAATACCTTTGTTTTGCCAGGTCTAAAGAGAATATTTTACCTCTTGCATGAAGACGCTTGGATAGTAATACATATTTTTCTATGATACTACTGGAAAACTGAGCATCCCATTGTATTCTTATTATTATGCAACCACAGGGATCTGTTCTTTATCAGGGTGTCTAAGCTGTTGGATCGCTCCTCGCCCAAATCAATGTGGTTTCTTTGGAACATTTTCAGCAAAGGAACGCATATGCTGCAGTGTCTTTGTGGCAAGAGTCTTAAGAAGAACAAGAACCCAAGTGGTAAGAGCCATTGCGTCTTCTTCCCCTCTGTGTGTGCTGATCTGCAGTCAAATTTGTGCAGCAAGTCAGTGAATGCAGGCAAGCTGAGAATAACTTTAACTCTAGTGGTGAGACCAATCACAGATATTACAGCTGAAGGCTTTAACATTCAACTTTTTTTCAACTAAATCCCACAGGTATGTAGTGTTAAGACAGGTCGAACAGTCTTACTCGGGCCGTATGTGTGTGAAACATGCTTTTGGGTTCATTTCAGGGATGCTGCAGCATCCTTCTCAGTCCTGCATCACTTAAAGTGATGCTGCTCTCTGGTTTTCGTGTGCAGCATTTATTCTTATGTGATTATGTGCAGTGCAAAGACCTCATGTCATTTGTCTCTTTCTCTTCATTAGGAGATCATTAGCTTGCAGTTTATTCCAGTCAAAACATACGTACATCTAACCTGTTGTTTCTCAACAGGATGGATACAGTTCAGTTTGTTCAACACACATTCCCCCAAAACAAATCACAACAAGGCGGTCTGGCGGGCACACTTGCGCAGTTTTAATTTAACAAAGCTGTTGACAAATACGGACACAAAGGAAAACTGTGCAGAGCGTGAGGGGACGGGTGGGAGTCCTAAGTTGATGTTGATACCTTCTTTCCTAGACGTTGACACTGCAGCGTAGTAGACCATAGCAGTTTTCCCATGCTGACATGACACATTTTTCCATTGTAGTTTAATGGAAGCTCTGTCATTCTTGACACTGTAATTGCTTTTATTATAGTACTATAGCACATCATTGTATATTCCAAAAGCATTGACGTGCAGTCATAATGTTAGACAAGTTTGATCGAGCAACTTTTGAGAAATTTTTTGGCTTTTTGATAGAAAAGACCAAACAATGTGTGAAATATCACACATTAATTGATTCGATTAAATCCTGCGGACATTTTATTGGTTACACAGATAAGTAAAGAGCTAATTTATCAGGCAAATCTCTATTCAACTGAAAGCTGTTACTGTAAAATACAGTTTAGGACCAAAGTTCAATCACAGCTAGCAGTGATTGTCTCTCTAGCAGTAATGTCCAGGGTGACGTGTTCATAGTGAAATTAAACCATCATTTTCTTTACTCTGTCAGTGATTAGAAGTAGCAAAGCGTGAGGTTTTTGATTAGTTTACCATGGCTATTACGGTCTTAGCTGCATAACATTAATGAAGAGAGCAGAGTGCTGCCGGGGCTTGCTGGTTATAGTCTACGGCACACAAGACTGTATTTTTAGAAACACAACATGCAGCATGAAGTGTAATCACCGTAGTTTAGTTCTGTTGTATTCAACATCTCAGTCATATCAGTTAGCACCTTCTTATATGCAACGTTCTCTTGATGATCCTGGTTCTTTTCTTAGGGAGAATTCACAGGCAACATTTTTCCAGAGTTTTAAAGAGTGGTTTGAATGGCTGCCTTCTGTTCCAGCAGATGGCACTTTCTGATAGCCTTGTGTTGGCTAGTGTTTTCCTGGCAGGGACAAAGTCTTGCACTTGGCAATGTGGATTGCAATGAAGGTTTGTGTTTGCTGATGCTGTAGGACTGAGGTAAACACAGGTTGGTTCTCAACCTGCTGGAATCTGCGCGCAGCGTTACAGAACTTGCTCCCTCGGGATGCAAGTGAAGGGCCTCTTATAACCTTTCATTCATGAATGCCCGTAATGGCTGCAGCTTAGTTTTTGGTTCTTTTATAAGTGTAGAAGACTCATAGGATTCACTTTCACATAGACAATCTGTTCTCAGATGGCATTTATTTATAGAATAGTTTGTCATAACGCTGTTAGATCATTCCTTTGTGCAGAATTGGCAGACTGGATCCTGTTGTGACTTCTGGTGGTGAAATAATATTAAATGAGAGATAGGCCTGTCGCAATAATCAATATATCGACTTATCGCGCAATATATGTACATGACCGCAATCATTTTTGGTGACGCAACATATCGCCCATTATATTTACTTAAAAATTAATGTCACCATGTTTTTTTTTTGCATTCCACGGGGTATAGTCATGAGGTGCTAGTTAAAATTTTAAAAATGCTTCTACAAACAACGTTTCATCTGCAGATATGCTCTTGTTTAGGGATCTGTGCCTTTGTGCATATGGACATCTGACTGCTAAGTAGGGATTTTGATTTTCAGCAATACAATGCACCCTTAATTTACAGAGAAAAGAAGGTCCGGGAAAAATCTGTAGATGGAAAAATCTCCATACAAATTCTTTGTGCATTTTTCTTTTTTCTACTTGTTACTTTGCACTTTTTGTTAGAACTTAATACTTAATTTCCATGATCTAAATATTCTTAAAAATTAAAAGTTTGTTGTCATTTGGAAGTGTATAGGCCTTCTTGCATTATTATGCCGTTACATTATGAGTATATATTCAGTGGCATAAAATGGTCTTTAAAATGACAATAATATTGCTTATCGCAATTATTTCTGGGGCAATATATCACACAACAAAAAGTAGTTATCATGACAGGCCTAATGAGAGAGCTCACACACACACACACACATTAACTTTTTCCCTGCATGTTTCTGCATTACAACTTGTAGGGTCAAAGAAACATACACACATTCAGTTCAGACTGTACCAACTACTGAGACTTTTAAAGGCATAGTTCACCCAGAAAATGAAAAAATGAAAAGTTTTAATCATTCACCCTCATGTCAATCCAAGAATCAAGACTGTTTGAGTTGTCTTTAGATTATGCATGAACAACTTGCAGCAAAATTGCACCAAAGCACTTTTGTGTGTGTGTGTGTGTGTGTGTGTGTGGCAATAATGTGACATCCAGTTGCTGAATTAAACAGTATGATGCATTAGTCCATTTATCTGGCTGTTCCTCTAGTTTATAACTCTGTTATTTATTGTGGGATGGATGTATTATGTCTCATTGTGTGGACTCTCTGACTATCAGTATAATCTGAGATAGTGGTCCAGTCTTGCTGTGAGCCATCCTTCGTTTTTTTGTTCTTTTGATCAAAGCATCCTCAAACCCTGCTTAAAAGCCCAAATTGACTGCTACCTACTAACTGTGGTCAAAACAGCGGCAGTAATAACTCATAATGGAAATTTCATGTTTGTCAGAGCCATTTCTTTCTCCATTTAAAATAAAAAAATGTGGCTCATAGGGGAAACACAAGAATTTTAAACAGTATAAACAACATCTTTGTCGCAAATACAATGAGTGAATATTTTGCTTTAATGTAAACAGTTATCTTATTTTGTGCTTTATAGGCCTTAGGGTGTATAATGGGGAGAAAAAAAAGTTTTTTTGGAGGTTCTTACCTGTGCAGAATTAGCTTTTATGGTGTTAGGCTGTTGTGGGTGATTGCATGACTAAGTAGTTGCTAAGATGCTCTGAGCGATTTTTAGTGTGTCGCTATGTGGTTACTACTGCAGAGTAGAGTAGAGGGTGGTTGCTTAGGTATTGCTGCAATAGTCTCAATAGTCCATGCCCATGTTTCTATAATTGCTTGTTCCATAGATATGACTTGGGCCCGTCCTTTAATTAGAGTATGATGTGATGGAAGCTGAAGTCTTCAGTGTCACATTAGAAATCATTCTAATATGCTGATTTGGTGCACAAGAAACATTACTTATTCATGTCAATGTTGAAAACTGTTGTGCTGCATAATAGCATTGTGGAAACTACTTTTTTGAAACTCTTTGAGTAATACAAAGTTCAAAAGAACATAATATATTTGAAATGGAGATCTTTTGTAACGTTATAAATGTCTTTACTGTCACTTTTGATCAATTGAATGCATCCTTGCTGAATAAAAGTTTTATTTCTTAAAAAAAAAAGACTGACCCCAAATGCTTGAACAGTAGTGTATGAGTTGTAGTATCTAATAATGCTTAACACTGTTTATTAATCAAGTGTTATGCAACAAGTTTTTGGGTAAAAGTAATTTGTGTATACATACTTAAAGTGAAAGTAGTGAACATTTTATGTATTATAAACTGTATATGGAGTGGGTTTTTGGACCAATAAGATTTAACTGTGGGTTGGGCTGTACAGCTCAGTGCTGCAGAAGTAGAAACCAGGTAACTGTACTTTTGCTCGTTGCCTACATGGCTAGTTTGGACTCAGATTTACATGCAAGCGATCACTTGTAGATGTACTGCGTTGTGTCTGGTTGGACACAACCCAGTATAAATATGATTACCTTGATAGTCCATTTAGCTCGTTTCAACCACTTTGCTTATTGTCGTAACTGTCTGAGCATTTTGAATTTTTTTTGACTGTGTATAATTTGAACGGCAAGAAATGTGCTAATACTATTTCCATATCAGCTCGAATCTTGAGTCACATCCTACAACTACTGGCTAGAGTACTTTATGCTTTTCTGTACATCCAACTAAATTACAAGCAACATCAAATCTAGGCTTCTGCTGTAATCGATACGCTTTCACTTTGGCTGCCAATCTGACCCTTATCCATATAACTGTCCTTTTCATACAGTGATGTCCAGTGCAGGTAAAGGTGCCCTTGAATGTCTAGATGCTCTGCAGTGCTGCCATTAGTGCACTTTAAAAATTACAATCCCATTTACAAAATTTAGCTTGTGCTGCCTAATCTGCCAAGGCCTCTGCTTTTTCTCTTAACATATGACACCCTGACCTATTATCACATGCTCCTAAATGTTCACAAAGTAAATATTTCACTGCCATGTGCTGCAGTGAATCTCTGAAGTGCAGTGTAGTATTTTGTGTATGTGAGCACTTGTTTTTTAGCTTCCTAATTATTTCCTTTATGCTTCCCTCTCAACAGACTAACTATCTAACTACCTCTTGCCTGTTGCGTTAAAGGGGACGTCACTGACGAGTGACTAGAGGGCTTTGGTGGTATGGATGCTGTCAAATGGCCTGTTCGGGGTATTTACACTGACAGTGATTTACAGCAACAAAGTGACCAGAAGTCATTCATTTTCAATGACAGTTGGCAATTTGAGGCGACATATGTGACCATTGGCAATGCACCAAAGTTGAGCAGAGTTCAACTTTATGCAAATGCACAGCAATGAAACGTGTGCGCTAGCGATGTGACTGGACAATATGCAACAGTTGGATACTGCAGTCGTGGTGGCATACTTATTAGTAACAAACAATATAGCAACTTGCCAACAATGCTTCTAACCTAACTGCATTTTTAGTAGTGTGACAGTAACTCAAAATAGTTTGTCTTTTGTGTATTGTAGTTGTTTTTTTCTTGCTAGCATGACAAAATGCTGTATTGCTTTATTTGTTGCACTGTGTTGTACACAAGTGAGCTAAGGAAATAATCAGAAACAATCTTGAATGTTGATGTGAATGTCTCAAGTGTTGTTGTGAAGTCTGATTCATTTTAGTGAACTGATTTGTTCATTTCAACTAAATGGGGAAAAAAAACTTTTTGAGTCACCAGTTTTTAGTTGAAAAATAAAGGAAACTTGAGCAATTAATGGTAGGCACTGCTTTATATTATGAGTAGCTTGGAAAGCTCAAGTTTTAAAGTAGTTTTCTCTAAATTTAGATCACTGCAGTGGAATATGTGAGACAGATCTGTAGCCATTTAGTCCAGTTATTAAAGGGGTCATATGATGCGATTAAAATTTTTCCTTTCTCTTTGGAGTGTTACAAGCTATTGGTACATAAAGAAGATCTGTAAAGTTACAAAGACTAAAGTCTCAAATCCAAAGAGATATTCTTTATAAAAGTTAAGAGTTAACCAAGCCTACCTAAAACGGCTCGTTCTAACATGCCCCCACATGTCTACATCACTATGTGGGAAGATTTGCATAACGCTGCCCAAATGTTCACGCAAAGAAAGAAGGCATAACGTTTAGGTTACTTGTGTAACCCTCCTTCCCTGAAGGAGGGAACGGAGACGTTACGTCAGTCGTGACTGACGAATTGGGATCTCGCCCGAGAGCCCAATCACCTTTGAGTGTTAACTAAACAAACCAATGACAGTTGGCGTGCGTGTTACGCCACGCGCACCCCGCCCCGCAGCGCGGGTATAAAAGGAGAGCACGTGCAAACGCACATCAGTTTTTTGCTGAGGAGCCGAGACTACGTGCCCCGGCCGTACAGCGGTGGTACAGCAACTGTGGCGACAGAACGTAACGTCTCCGTTCCCTCCTTCAGGGATCGAGGGTTACACAAGTGATGATGTACGCAACGGTCGCAGTATTGTTCATACGGACCAGTACGTGCTTGTCGTGAAACAGAGACTTGAAGCGGCGTAGAGCCAGCCATACTGCTTGCATCTCGAGGCAGTTGATATGCCACTGCAGTCGGGGGCCCGACCAGAGCCCCGCAGCTGCATTCCCATTGCACATGGCACCCCAGCCCCTGGCAGAGGCATCTGTTGACACAACAACATGCCTGGATACTTGCCAAAAGGACACCCCTGTCCAAAGAAAGGCAAGATCTGTCCACGGGCTGAGGGTCTGACGGCAGAACGGGATAACAGAAACCTGGTAAGTGCCGTGTTGCCATGCCCATCTCGGGACCCAGTCGTGAAGCCAACGCTAAAGCGGTCTCATATGAAGCAACCCGAGCGGTGTGACAGCGGCTGCGGATGCCATATGCCCCAGGAGCCTCTGAAATTGTTTCAGTGGAACCGCCGTCTTGCACTGGAAGGACCCCAGGCAGTTCAGCATTGACTGCGCACGCTCTACTGAGAGACGTGCTGAGAGGTTGACCGAGTCCAGCTCCATGCTGAGAAAATAAATCCTCTGCAGCGGTGAGAGTTTGCTCTTTTCCCAGGAGGACCTTGTACTGATATGCTCGCCCTTCGAACGCAAAGCGGAGAAATGGTCTGTGTCGAGGGAGAATCGAGACATGAAAGTACGCGTCCTTGAGGTCGACCGCTGCGAACCAATCGAAAGGACGGACGCATTGAAAGATGCGTTTCTGCGTCAACATCCTGAACGGGAGCTTGTGAAGGGCCCGGTTCAGTACGCGCAGGTCCAGGATCGGTCGTAACCCACCGCCTTTCTTGGGTACGATGAAGTATGGGCTGTAGAAACCCGACCTCATCT
The DNA here is from genome assembly GCF_001515645.1 of Sinocyclocheilus grahami. Classification (NCBI taxonomy): domain Eukaryota; kingdom Metazoa; phylum Chordata; class Actinopteri; order Cypriniformes; family Cyprinidae; genus Sinocyclocheilus; species Sinocyclocheilus grahami. The sequence goes on along the minus strand of NW_015505207.1, from coordinate 2,161,819 downwards.
CAGCTGGAGGGACCGGCTGTATTGCATCCTTCGCTAGCAGGACCGCGATCTCTGCACGCAAGACAGGAGCATCCTTGTCCGGCACAGAGGGGAACCGAATGCCCCTGAATTGGGAGGGCGCGGGGCGAATTGAATTTGCGTAGCCGAGTCTGATGGTTCTCATGAGCCAGCGAGACGGCCTGGGGAGCGCTAACCAGGCCCCCAGCGACTGAACTAGCGGGACCAGGGAGACCACCGACGTACCCGCAGTGGGGCAGCGAAGTGGAACACAGGGACCCAACCCGGGAGGCCGCGCGTCCCAGGGTGGGGTCTGAGTGCGCGGTGCGCCACTTACCTGGCTCCACGGCTGGGCAGGGGGCTCGTGAGGAGGCGTAGCGTCCTTGAACTGAACCCTGCCGCCCCTTAGCGAAGGGAGAGGGGGACGGCCGTGTGGAGACTGGGTCTCGTGCACCACCGTCCTCGTCCTCTTGGGACCCAGAGGCAAAGGAAACTGATCTTTTATTGAAGTTTTGGGAACAAAAACAAATGGGAACATAAGATTCTCCACCCGGCCCTCCTCCGGGGGAAGGAGTGGTGCAGTCACCATCTCCTGAAGAGCAGGATCCAAGAGCTCCGGGTCGCCCGTCTCAGGGACGCCGCCTGCTCTGGCGCTTCATGGGCTTGGCAGGGGCGGAGGTGGGCTGCGCCGGTTTCCTGCAGGAGGGCAGGAGGGCACCCTCGGCGACGAGCAGACAGAGGGGCTGCAGCCGGCGGTGGGGTGCAGACAGCAGCAGACCACCGGGGCAGGATGTGTCGAAACGCCTCCGTCTGCTTCTGCGCGGCGGAGAACTGTTGGGCAAAGCCCTCCACCGCTTCGCCGAATAGGCCGGCCTGGGAGATCGGGGAGTCCAGGAAGCGATGCTTCTCGGCCTCCCTCATATCCGCCAAGGTCAGCCATAGGTGGCGCTCCTGGACCACCACGCCCAAGCACGAGAGGCAGTGATCATGACCATCAGATGGAGGCAGGAAACGACCACATTCAGAAACGCACGAGCGGGAAGCCATCTTTAAAAAGATGCCCGTCGCTCGTGAAGCTCTTTTAGAAATGTTTTGCTCTTTTAGAAGAAAACACACTCTTTTAGAGAGAGCGCTGAAGCGCCCAGGGGAGGTCGCGGCGAGACCGCAGAATGGAAGCTGCAGCCCGCCGAGGTTTCAGCAGCCTGGATGGCAACCCCTGCTCGAGCAGCGATTCATTGAACGGGCCGTATAACATCAATTCTGCAATGGATATTTATATCCAAATTATAGTGAAAACACTATTAATTAGCACAGTAACAAGATCGGCAGTTTAAGACAATAACTTGTAAGCACAAAACACAAGATAAAATTTATATTAAATGCACCAGTTCAGCTAGGATCTGGAGGTACTTGCGTTGCGTTGCCTGTATGGGGGTTCCCTTTGTTGTGGTCCTTGCAAAACAGGGAGTTTCCCGCGGTTGCTGATTGGCTGGAAGTTCAATCTTGGGAAGCCAGTGGTTGGGCGCTGGCTGACGACGCGGAGCTGTGGTCTGGTTAAAGTTTTAGACGGCACTCTTTCGGAGACACGGCATTCGGCAAAACTTAACTCGTAACACGAAACTCTCAACGGAAAATAAAATAAACTAAAGTAAAGAAATAGAAGTAAAGTTTGACGAGACTAGGTGGTGTTTCTCCTCATGGTTTTGGAGGAGCTGGCGTGTAAGCCAGAGCACGCTCAAAGAGCGCAAAAAGGTGATGACTGAAAAGCACGGCTAGAAGCCATGACCAAAAAAGAAGAGGAAGAGGAAGAGCGAAGAGAAGGGTTGAAGAGCAGAGTTGAAGAGAGTGATTTGATGGTGTCCTGAGTATTTAAACTGGGCTTTTGGACACCTCCCAAATGGTGTTTTTGTGTTCCTTTTGTGTTAATATTGAAAGCTGTTCTGTGAAAGAGTTTGTTAGGCTTGCTTCCGACTGGCTAGTGCTAGGGTCTGATTTATGAACATCTTGTTGTCTTGGGCCTCTGTGGAATTCGGCTCCTCATGTTTCAACCATGTTTGACCAAATCTTAGATTGTCTGATTCGGTCTGATATCCTACACTTTGTTTAGCCATGTATATAATGTATATTGTATAAGCCCTTTATATTATCTGTGGCAGATTAGTTACTTTTTTGGTCAGCTAGAGTATATCCAGCTACAAGTAAATCATCTCTGTATTTGGGTGCAAATTTTGTAAATTATACCCTGAACTTTACAAGTTCATCATATGTAGACAAAATACTGTACAGGAGGTGATTCTCCAAACAAGAGGATGTTTTAAAATCCAGTAGTATTATTCAAAAAAAAAAAAAAACAGTCATTCTATAATAGCTTTAAATAAATAACCCTCTAGACCTTAATCAGGTTAAATGTCATATTGCATTTAATGCAGATGAAAACGAGGTTGTGAGGGATAGACTTACAGTTAGATCTTACAGTTACTAGATCATGTAAAACTGTTTTATGGAGTTTTTGTCTGCTGTAAGTTTTTTTTATTATTATAATTTTTTTCCAGAAAGACATTTCGTCAGCTGAATAATTGGTATGTTGTTAAACAACAGTACAATCCATTGATCGCACTGTACTCCTATCTCTCAGCCTCATTTTCATTCCAATCAGAATTTATATGGCGCTACCCTGACTAAGGCCTACTGTGTCTCTTTAATTACTTTTTCCATTTTTAAGTGGCCAGAAATATTAAACTTGCCAGTATCTCTCTCATTTGGGCTGGTCTCATACCTTTTAGCTTGTAAAAACCAGAGTTAGCCAGAGTTTGAGAATTGAACGTTAACTGTTAAGTTTAATAGTTAACTGGCTGCTAGCTTACTTCTTGTGTTAGCAAGTCCAAGTTTTGCCCAAATGTTTTTCTCAAAATAGAAAACTCCAAAGTGAAATCCACTTGAAGGTCATGATCTTATAATGTGATGAAGAAGATACATTTTTCAAGATTTCAAGTAGTCAATTGCCTCTAAATGAAGAATCACCCAGGAAACATTGCAGACAGTGAGTATGTCATAATTGGTAAAGCACAGCTGGGTTTCTTCTCATAGTGGCACAATGAATCCTGTTCTCACTATTCATCACTCTCCCAAACTACTGGCTCCTTAAACTGTTTCTTTTTCTGTTGTTCACAGCCATGTCAGCATTGTTTTTCTATTAGTAAACTAGTGGTTTCTGCTATTTCAAATGTTTATTTTTCTTTTATTCATAGCCTTGTCAGCATCACCTCTTTGTTAGTGGATGTCTTTCTTGTGCACTTTGCACTAAGGGGTAAAAAGATCTTGCTGGGTTGTGCAATATCTGAATATTGCTGAAGCTTTTTGCTTCATGCAGTTCTCATGTTTGTGCAGAAAACATTGTTGCTGTTGGAGTAATATTTGAAATCCACTATATTACAAAACATACTGATTAGAAAAGAGCTGAAAATATTATTATACAGTGTCTTTTTTTGTCACGACGACAACAGCAGTTTTTATTCCATTATGTCAATGTAATGAAACTTTAGCTGTGGTTGTTGTACGACTAAAAGTCCTACTTTTTGAGCTATTTTGCTAAAATAGCCCACAGTTGTCTGATGTAACTGATTGCTGCATTTGCAGCATGCTGCAGGGTTAAAGAGTTGTTCTTAGTCTCCAAAAGTGCTTCTTCCACTCAAAGCTGTGTTTGCCGATAATATTCATGGCCTGTCTCATGTTTCTCTCTGGCCCCATTAATAGAATAAACTTTACATATAGAGCAGTCCAATTAAAACAAGGACGGACCATGGCCCCTCTGCAACACATTAGACGCAGTGGACATTTACATAAAGCTGCCATCGAGTTGCTCCTGTGGCTTCATGCTGCAGCGCCACACGGCACAGCAAAGCAGGCAGGGTTTGATTGCTCTTGGCCGGCTGCCCTGGAAGGTGGCATTAGCCTTGATACCCTCAGAGGACAAAGCAAGTGCTCTCTGTACTTGCATCCATCAATGTTCAAGAGTTAAACAACAGTCTGGATTAATATGTGTGCCATTGTCTATACTGTATCATAAGTGCAACATGTGGGATCATAACTTCTTACTTTCATGAGGATTCAAATACCTCTCTCTCATAGTTTATAAGAAATCTTCTGATTTTAATAATATATCTTTGCACAAAAATAATAATGTTTCCTTTGAAATAATTATTCAGCCTAAAGCTTCACACGAATTACCACTGACTTTATTAAGACCTAAAACATAATCTAACTGTTACTAATATTTTATTATTACTTTACAGCATAATAAATTTTGCAAATGCATTACAAATAGCTCTCGAGTTAAATAGTGTTAAAGCATTAATTTATTACAGTATTTACTTTACATTTAGTATGGCTGTAATTTAGATTACATTCATGTTTATGCTTTAGTTCCAAGTATCGTTAAGGTTTCCAGAAGACATAAATCTGTGTTGTACTTTTATTGAATGCATTCAATTTGCTGTTACTTATCAGTCGTAATATTTCCCCTTTAACTATTAAGCTCTCAAATTTATTTCATCAGGAGGTATTGCTCTGGAGTCATATTTAACAAAATCATTTCAAGGATAAATGATCTGTGAAAGTCGCGCCTTTATTCTGTCTGCTGAGATTCTGTGATGCATTCATATCATATGCAGCAGGAATAAATCATCGTCATTGCATGCACATACAGTATAACCATATATCGCAACTGTAAGAAAGGTGTGCTCAACCTTTTTTTTTTATGTTGTCAAAAATGATCCCCACTGATTAAAGTGGATCGTTCTCACATGGCTTGTAACAGCATGTTTACAATAAATCATGTGGCAATTTAGAGGGTCCCAGGTTCCCAGTACTAGTTTTTCTGCAGTCTTCCATGTCCTGGGCTACTGTAGTGGGATAGGGAATTATGCAGTTGAACCTGTCTCTGTTTTACCCACGACACATCTCAGCACTATTTCAGCTCTAGAGTCCAGGTCACATGACTGAGCAGGAGCTCCAGTTATTATCCGGTACAGTACTCTGATTTTTGTGCACACCAGGCTTCTTCATGCTCCAGGACATGGATTCATATAAAGCGATAGGCTTTCGCTCAGAGTAACACAGATCACACTTTATGATAGAGAATCAAATTTAAATAAATGATACGAACAAGAGATGTTTTTGTCACACAATGATTCTGTGATTGTGACCGCGTTTGTGCTCTGGATCAGAGATGCTGCAGTAAGCAGGGCTGAATTGAGAAAGCCTTTTAAAGGTGGGGTAAGCGATTTCTGGTAGCCAATGTTGACATTTGAAATCACCAAAACAAACACGCCCTATACCTCAAAAGGGTCTCGCCCCTATTTTGATAGCTCCGGCCCACTCAAACGTACGCAACCCAGGCAATGATTAGTTCTGTGAAACAAAGCAAAACCAATGTTACACCGTGTCTACACCGGACGCGAGTGGTGCGGCGCGACAAAATACTATGGAACTCATTATAATCAGTGATGCTGTCTACACCATAGATATATATACATATCTATGGTCTACACTGGATGTGGACATGACAAATCCCAGACAGAAAATTGCTTCTGTGTTCTATTCATGACGTATTGACACAAATTTCAAATGATTTTCAACGGTCGCTTTGTCGCGTCCAGTGTACTAGACAGACTTTAGCTGTTGCGGCGCAAGACACGGTGTTACTCACCTATCGAGAAGAAACACAGCAACCTCGGTGTCCGATTGCAGGCCTTCCGCTCCTTGAGTTCTCTCCAGCGCTGGAAAGCTGATCCGATATTTACACGGGTCCTACTTCTTGCCTTAAGCCTTCTTTTGTTCTGCAGACGTTTTACTCTTTTGTTTTTTTTTATCCGCAATCTCTAGCTTTCTGTCGCTCAGTTCGGCTAATGTCCATCCTGTGCACTGAGCTCTCTCTCCTCCACATCATGAGTAGACACGCCCCTTACTGCTGATTGGCTACAAGTTTGTTTTGTTCGGCCCGAATCAGTTTTCTAAAGCGTTTTTGAAAAATCGCTTCCCCCACCTTTAAATACTATTTCAATACAATTTGAACTGAGGAAGCACATAAAATGGCGAACTGTAAATATAATTTAAAGAAAAAATAAAATGGATTAAAACTAAAATGGGGTACTTCCAAAAATATTAGATGATATTATGTATTTTATATATTGTAGTATACTATATCATTTGTTTAATTCTTTTTATGAAATTTTGTGGATCATGAAAAACCCAAAATTTTAAGGATCACATTAGTTACTGGCCATTTTTAAATTTGGGATATTTCATTCTGTATCCCTGTTTCCTCTATTTTTCTATTTAGATAATTTTTCCTGTCATGTAACATGCATTAATGTTAATCTTTAAAAATACTAATAATTTAATAACAACATCCAACATCCCGAACATCCATTTTTCAATCATAAAAACAGATTTTAGTTTTTACGGTTTCATTTTTAAAAATGTATTTTCTCAAAATAACGTAACATTTTAACATCAGTAATAATTTGAAAATAATTAATCAGTCAGAATTTCAATGGCTGTGTATCCCTACTTTATAATGCTACAACTTATATATGCCAATATTTATTTGTTTGAAGTTATTTGAAAACAATGTGGTGGACGGTGTCGAGCTATATAACTGAAACAAAACTAAACTAAACAACAAAAAAAACTGCTATTTTGAGAAAAACTCTTTTCTTCATATCAGGGAACAAATAGGCAGAATTTGATTTGTAACATGTTATTTAAGTGTTGTTGCAAATCTTGTCTGAAAGTAACACAGAAATTGTCCAAATTTTTAATAATCTGTTTTCAAAAATGGAAATACTAACCCATTAATTTCATGTCAAGTAAGAAAATTTTCAAATAACATATTCAGTAATATGCAGTAAGCATATAAGAGGCTGATCTGCCTACACAAATGCTAAACTGCCTGTACAGTAGGGCTGGACAGTAATTCAATATCAATATGTATCGCGATATAATTTTTTTCAATAACGGTGATATGATTTTTAAACACATTTCCGATATTTCGATTACATTACCAGTGTTTCCCATACATTGATTTATTTGTGGCGTTTTGACTTCGTTGAATAAACATGAGCACTGCACCTTTCAGAATCAAAACGCGTCGCGGGTGTTTTATATGAATGTATCTCTGAAGGGAACCGACGGTCTTCAGAATAGTTTAGATGGCATTTGTATCTGATAAAGTAGCGTTCATGAGCGGAGCTGCTTTGTTTACACACGTTACTGGAGAAACCGTTAGTTCCACTTCCACCGCTCTCACAGCGCCTACTGCTGGCAGACAAGCATTTTGCATTTTCAATAATAAACCCATTTCCAGCAACATGCTTTTGTTGTTGCTCTATTTTTTTGTTTTCTGAAGCAACTCGGAGCATGTTTCATACTCGTTATCCTGGTTAATGCACGTTTCAATCTATAAGAGTAATCAGCCTACACTACCAGTCAAAGGTTTTTGAACTGCAAGATTTTTAATGTTTCTTAAAGAATTATCTTCTGCTCACCAAGCCTGCATTTATTTGATCCAAAATGCACCAAAAGCAGTAACATTTTTAAATATTTTTACTATTTACTAAGGCTAAATACCAATAAAAGGTGAACATTTATTTATTTGCGCCATTTTTTGAATAGTTTTATAGGAGTAGGTTTCATAGAGTTGGCAAATTAATTTTTCATAAGCTTGTATGCACAGACATCTGTTGTGGCCGTTCTTGGCCGTTTTTATGAGGATTTTTTAATAGTGTTCATATCGATATCGGAATTATATCATATCGACCGAAATTAAGAAATATATCGTGATATAAATTTTGGCCATATCGTCCAGCCCTACTGTACAGTTTCATTAACATGACCAGAGCCTGTCAGATGCCTCAAGCATGAGATTTATTTAATTTTACATTTTTTGCTATGTCATCATGCTTAATGGTTTGGTACATAATTTCCTTTGAAATGTAATTTGTGGTAATCACATTGACTGAATAGGTCCTGTATATTTGTTACATCAGGCTTGTGTCTATTCAGGCCACATGATAATGGAGTAATTTAGTAGCACATGGAGCTTGCACTCACATAACCTGCTTGAAAATAGTGCCTTTTATATTCTGATATAATTGAGCAAAGTTGAGCTATAGTGGTGATGTAAACAGTCATGTGTGAGATTGACACCCCCCCTCCCCACCAACATTCTAATAAGCTAGAAAACCCCTAAATCGGCACAGCGTAAACCTATTCAATAGCTGTGCTATACTAACAGAAAAATATCCGTAGGTTGTATGATTTTGGTGTGAGCGACCTTATTTTTCCCTTTTGTTGAAATGGTTGCTGCACCCTGTTGAAATCAAACAACTCCTCTGCACCAGCCAGATCTTTTCATCTGTCAAAACTGCTTACAGGCTTTCCTCCTTCCCGGCAACCCGTCTGGGTTTCCTTATGTAGTCATCAATGCGAATCACCCGCGAGAAGCTAGATAGTGACTCCTAACCATACGCCACTTCTCTTGTGATACAGACAGCATTGATTTTAGAGTGTCCCTCCCCCCACACTACATGTATTTGGCGATTTGCTTTCATTCTTAGGCCAGGCACTCAAACGCAGATGTGAATGTTTGAAAAACTGCCCAAAATGTTGCTGTGGCATGACAGTGGTTGACCTAAAAAAGAACAAAACTGTCTGTAAAAGACATTTACGCTCATGCCTGCTGTGGTGTCTTGCCCCTTGTGGTGATGCGAATGCAGCACGCTTGTGTTACATTTCACAATGCAACATTGTGCAGAATCACATATTTATGTAAGTGTTACAATTTGCGACACGTGTTTTAGACATTAAAGTCTGTGATGGCTCATACCGCAAAGATTCCTACCAACTCCAAGAGCATGGATAGTGGATCATAAATAGGCGATGAGATATATCTCAGTTTCAAAGCCAGACATTGTTGTTTTCATGGATTTCAGGATAATGTTGGCGTGACTGAAAGAGTGTTTTCTCTGAAAGAGAGTTTTTCTTCTTTCTACCCATAAAAATAGAAGCTTGAAATGATGCAATCTCGTTATACCATGTATTATTGCTTTTTTTTGCAGTTTGTTGGGAACCAGATTGCAAAGCGCTCTTTGATATCTCCTGTAGAATGCAGTAGCTTTCCTCTGCTTGTTTTACAAAGCTATAGCAAAGTTAATGTTTATTTTCACTTTTAGCACTTAATACAGGTTCAGATCTTCATGTGCAACCTAAGGTTTAGAGTCTTCATTTTTCAATGACACGATAGTTCATGGATCCACCCTGATTGGCTCTCAGTCTTTCAGTTACTATCCCAGATGTGTACATCACTATAGCACTCCATGTGTTTCATGTGTTCTTGTGGGCTGTTCTTAGTACTGGGTTATGAAGGATGCAGCTGACTACCGTGACCTGACATACTTTTTTTCAGGGACTGCAATCCAGGTACCCATTTTGGCTTTTTAAAACACAGAAAGTGTGCTTGGTTACGCTACAATTTTAGATATATGGCCAGGTTTAACGCTTCTCTATCACTGGATCATCATTTGACAATAATGCCATAAGCAATAGAAAATGAACACAAACACTTTTTAAAAATGTAATTCCACTTAATAGCCCAACCTTAATTGTGTCAGTGAATAAGACACAGCTTTTTGTGTTGAAATAGCCTACTGCATGCAAAAGTCGCATTAGCGTTTCAGGATTTCACCGCAGTGTGTCAAAGCATGTGTGCCAACTGATAAGCTAAGGGTATTTTTTGTCTTTGTAGCATCGGTTTATTAGTTTTTGGTTGTCAAACTGAATGTTATTAAAGGTATATTAGCTCTAACCTAGCCTGTAGCTAGTGCTAGCTTTGCTTGTGCTAGCTGTCAGGCTTACCATGCGGGTGACTGTAGTGCTGTTTGGATTGCAAACAGTGTGAATAACCTGTGAAAGAGAACAGTTGTCTCTCAGCTTGACTGTATGTGTGCGAGTAGAAGATCTGTCTCTCTCTCCTTCTCTTTTTCCAGCAGTCTACTCAGGGATCTGAGCTACTGGAGGTTGTGCTGTGTAATTTTTGCTGCAGTGCAGCTGACAGTATTGTAACACCGCCTCTCGCAGAATATGTCTGCCTTTTTGCAGCACTGTCTCTAAGCTGTGGAGCAACTCCAAACTGCTTTGTTTAAGAAAAATTGCATTAGTCTTCAAGTTTCGTATTCATCCATCATCATTGACATCCCCTGTGCTTTGTAGCCTTACGTTTACACTTAGATAGCTTTGTCAACATTTTATGCTGACCTTTAGGAAGTTATTATTGCCAGCATTACTGGCTGCTCAACTTATTCCGCAATTCATTTTGCGGAGTTGAGTAAACTCTTACTATATTAAATTGCCATGGCATTTTTTTCTTACGGTAATTGGTAATGATACCATTGTGTATGGCGTCATAGCACAGCTAATTGTAGGTTTATAGAAAATTACTATTATTTAGAGGACTGTTAGTGTTTACTCATCTGCCCTAGGGCTAATTGAATACTTTCGCTAATAATGATGCTTTCAAACAGAGAGGGGGGCCATAGAGAGGAGGAGGAGACTTCCGGAGAGAATGAGAGATAGTTGGAAAATGATTGAAGGTGACATTGAGCTTTTAAAGAACAGAAGAAATTAAGAAGTTAAACTTGAATATTTTTCCAGGTCAAAAGGCAAAAGACTATAGAAATTGAATAAGTATATGCAATGGCAATTTGCATGCAACAGGGTCTTAAAAATAGTGTCTAATTGGTTATGATGGGTCTAAATAATAATTTTGTTTTAACTTGTAAAAGTATTAGCAATTTTGAAATTGTCTTGCAATCTTATTTGGTTTGAGTTGGTCCGGGTCGACATAAAAATCAACTTTTATCAAGACCAGAAGTAAATAACAATAAAAAATATTTTTGTAATTTGAATTATTTATACACTTAATCCTTTTTCATTTAAATGAAATATACATATGCCAATAATTTGAAAATATAACTTTTCTTATGTTTTCAAATTAATTTCTTTCTAATTATAAGCAAATTATAGACCCATAAAACTCACAACCCCCTACTTTTTTAAAATACAGGTACAGCTGATTAAATACACAGAACCACGTTTAATAATCAATTATATAATACAGTGTTTTTCAAAGTGTGGACATATTTTAAATCAGGATTTTGTGATAGAATCGTCTTATGATGTTGCACCATCAATGCCCTTTCTGTCAGTGTTTTAACAACAAATGTTTATCGTGGTTATCAGTGATATCACTATAAAGATGCAGACCCCTTTGGTGTCTACATAGTGATTTGCAGAGCTCTTACGCAAGCGATAGTGTTTGACGCATTGGGAGTGAGAATGGCTTGAATAAAATTGTACTCGGAAGGTACAAGCTCACCGTGTCAATAAGAGATGCACTGGACTCATGAAGGCCTCTGTCTGAACCCTGTAACTTTTTTGTTGAAACAGAGTTTTGTTGTAACTACAATGTTTAGGGACGGCTTAAAGAGACACTAATATTTTTTTTGTACAGCTTTTCGCAGCACTGAACAAGTGTTATGTTTCCATGGTGAGACTGCTATTACTGGAAATTGGCAACATGGTCTGTTCTGACCTGTAAGAACAATATCAGGCACAACATAATATCTAAGTGATAGAGATGTACTGTACTGGTAACACTTGACATTTCTCAAAAGGTTATCATTATTCAACAGCATATCAGTGTTTCTAGTGGGCCACCAGGGCCACAGAGCAGCTGCTTACCCCTGAAGAGACCACAAGAGCATGGTTAGCATTCACGAGCTCACTACTGGCTGTTCAGCCCCGATGGTGAAGGTTGGTTGATGTTGAGAGGGCTGGAAAATGGAAACCTCAGGGTTGATAGAGATTTTTGAGAAACGCATACGCACTGCAATCAAACTTGATGTGCAGGGTAAGTGCAACCTGGTGTGCCTGCTGTTTTGTGTTGTAACCGACAACTCTGTTCCGTCTTTTAATGCCCCTAGTGTTACAAGTCGTAATGTAATTTAGACTAGTCAAAACTCCAATTAGATGTCTGTAATGCAATTTGACTAGTAATGGTTCACATTGATGATATCTATAATGCAATTCTGATGCCAATTCCAGGTCAGCGGATGCATAATTCAATTTTGGCTTGTAAAAATTCCAGGCTTACCAATAATATGTTTACATATGAGTTCCATTGGTTTTTACTTTTAGATATATTTCTTATACATCTTTTTTTTTAAAGCAAATGTTTTGTTTAATCATTGTAATTAAAGAGCTCTACAGTTAAATTTGTATTCAAATAAAGATGTTTGCAACTCATTTTTACCGGTAAAAATGCAATTCATACTAGTAAAATTATAATTATGACTAACCAAAATGTATTTTATAAACGTATTTTTATAAATGTGTTTTTTATGAATTGTTTTTCTTAGTAGTTGAACGTAAACTAGGTAAACGAGGAAAACGACTGAACTTTTAAGGGAATGAACAAAGAAATTTATAATCAAATGGGCAACAGCCTTCAATATACTGTAAAAGTGCTTTAGAGAAACTGCTCTAGAGAATTGCTTTATGTCTGCCGAATATCACACACCACAGCAGATATGCTGATGAAGCACGATTAAACTTTCAGAATCCGCAAACAAAATCTGCCGTTCCTTCTCTCTCTCTATCTCTCTCTCGCTCGCTCACTAGGATCTGCAAAGACATGAGTGATTTGAGCAGAACTCTCTTCATTTTCCTCTTCCTCTCTCTGCATGGTTGTAAATAAACAGTGAATCAAAGTGTAAATCATGTGCAGTCACATAAAAATATCGGGGAAGACAGACATCAGTAGCTAGTGCCAGACAGACAAAACTAATCGCTGCATTGCAGATAATAAAAATGGAAGGTCAAGTTTTTATCTTATCATTACTTTTTTTTTGAATGAAAAGTCTTTTTTTTATTGCCTTTGTTGGGGTGATATGATTATGCATTCACTGCGTCTGGCATCCCCTCACATCCTCCTTACCTGTCTGGAGGGTGAGATGAGTGAGTCTCATTAGAGGTGCTGCTGAGAGAAGGGCAGACCCTGGTGCTGCAGGGTTGCAGGGCTGCCAGCTCTCTGGACACACATTCTGATCTCACTGTTACTCAGACTGATTCAGTCATTGGCCATTATGCTGCTCTTTAAGGCCCCGATATACTCTTAGCAAAGTTCTTCTTTGTTTAGGGATACAGAAGTGTGTAATAGTAGTACTGATTGCAAATGTTGACAAAACGTTATTGTCATTCTAAAAATGTGTGCAGAATTTAGCGGAAAGTCTGCGTTGACAAACTGATTTGAACCACAGAAATAATTTTCATCACACCCATTTGTTCTTTGATTTAACTTGAAGTATATTGGGTCCCAGAGTCCTGCATGGGTCCTGTTTGGTAAAACCGCACATGCAGTACTTAAAAGAAAACCCAACCTGTTATTCGACAGCAGCACTAATTTAATTCCATACCCGACCTGACCCATTTGACATAAAGACCTCGACCCGAACTGCACCCACACCAAATACATCAGGTAGACAAAAAATAATCTTATACGTTGCAATCACAGACAAAGAGGCGACTTAATTTTAATAATAGTATTTACACTGCAATACACATAATACAGATCTGTTGAGTTTTTTGGTCTCGTCCACTGCTATGTTTATCACTACGTCAGTCATCGGACAGGGAATGAGTCGCAGAATGATATTTTGGTGGATTCACTCAGCATTTAAATACAGTTGTCTATCCTGAAACTCGGCAATGTCTATATGGCCGTTGGTCCTCTTAGCAGCATGAAAAATCTAACTTTTATTCAAATTTGGAATAGATTATAGGCCTATTCAGAAAGCCAGCAAAGAGTGCTCCCTTTATAATCAAGCTGTCAATCACTACAGTCGTAGCGCAAATGAGCACGATTTGCAATGTTGCAAATCGCATTGTAAATAGAAACCTTTGTAGACCTTCAGACTACAGAGCATGAACACTAATAAGCACGGACCGTTTGAAAACAGCTGCCTATCAGCGGTACTGAACTGAGTCAAAATAGTCATGGCTATTGGATCCGCTTTTCGCCCGTGCCTATTACATTAAATATTAGCAGTTCTTTAGATTCATGCTGTCGCTCTGCAGTTTCATAGTTTTGTTCACACACTCACACAAGTTCCACAAATAACCCTCTTTATCCACAAGCGTACATGCTTAACCTAACTCTTGATTGCCGTAGGAATGTTTTGATAATCAGGTGCCACTCAACAGACTCAAACCACACTTGCTTGGTACTTTGATGGCCATTCCAGAGGTCTGGGTCACAGTGTATTGTAGTGAATCATCTAAGCATTTCATTTTCAGCTTGCTCTTCACACAACATTGTGGCTTTAGTAAAAGTTGAATATTGAGCATCAGTCAAATGGACTTTTTTAAATGATACTTATACTGTGTTGTTTGTAATTTTTGCAGCAGATTGGCTGATTAAAATGTTGTTTGAGCTTCAGCCCCAGCCTAACTTTAAAATCTGACTGGTTGATGAGAATGTTGTTTCCGAAACCAACAAATCATGTTGATGCAAAAAAAAAAAAGTCTTCTTTACTAAATCATGTCCATGATTTTATTTCACATCTCAGTCAGTACATCACATTAACATCAAAAGAGGAAGCGTTCCTCTCTCTCTGGACTACAAGAGCCCATGAGGACAGTCTTTAAGGGCTTTTGGATGTAGTCCATGCAAGAGGAGCCACATGACTTGCTCATTAGTAGTGAGTCTTTCTCCACACTACCTTATTAAAGTCAAAATTTACCCTGTTTATTTTCTTAATGCACATTCCTAGGACCTGTATTATTCATTGGTGCTTTTGATTCAAAGAAAAAAAATGCTTGTAATTTTTAATCACAATGTAATAACTTGGTCTTCCTTTGAAATTACTTTCGATTTCAGCTCATGTCACTTAGGCTCTATAAGGAAAAGTTAACCAAACTCCAGCTATTTAGCTACTGTTTTAACAAACTTAGCATTTGGTCTGGCTCCATTAACACGCGCTTTTCGTCATCCAGTCATTCAGTCATTTGTTGTTAATATACAGTATCACATTGCATTGTATCCGGTTTAATTTACACATCAGTTATATCTGCTTGGTACTTTTGGTTAGGCAGATTGTCAGTGACAGTTCAAACTCTAATCATACACTAAATGGCGCTTTATGGTTTAGGGTACCATGTTGTTCTTTAACATTGTCCTTACAATTGGAAAAAACGATTTGTTTAACTATTGGTAGGAGAATGTTTACGCGCATTGTTCCCCAAAGTTATGGCACACATTGAAAGGGACGTCAGATGTCAGAATGGCACCTCGCTGCGTAGTGCTCATTCAACAAACATAAGATAGGTTGTCACTACACCTCCTCCATCTATCTTGGTCGTGATGTGTGAAAAGCCTCATAATAATGGCCATCTAAATATAGTTGGCTCTTTCAAAGGTGGCATAGCAACAGAGTTGGGATCCATTGACTAAAGAAACTGAACTTCAGAACTGCCTTTTGAAATATCAACCCTGTTTGAATAGAGTGATCTTGACTCACCGTCTTTGTCTTTTTTAGATGTTATATATTTATGTAAAAAGCTGGGAAAGAATGGATGCGTGTTTGTTTCTGTGAAGATGCTTGGTATGTTGATAAAAGAAGACTTTAATACAATGCCTGAATATTGGACCCTATCTTGTTTAAAGTCAACATTAAGTGGTATTCACAACCCAATGTATGCTACTTATGTTATAAGGATATTCGGCAAGAAATGTTTTATAGTTTTCAAATATAAATGCAATTTAAATTTTAATGGAAATGTATATAGACAAATAGGAACAAAAAAGAGATAAACAACAACAGGTGAACAAACTTCATACATCCACACCAATAGGTGTCCGTATAAAATATACAGTTGCCATTAAACTCAAGTAAATACAATAATCTGCTTTCTCTCCTACTTTAGAAAGTTCATATTACTTTGCGTTTGTGTTCTCAGATCTTCACTTTATTTTCCACTCATCCCAAGTCACAATTGCTGTTTCTCACAGAGGAATCTGTGCACAATTAGTTACAACATTACAAGTTTTTGTAATGTTTCACCTTTGCTGTCTCATCAGGAACATTGTATTATTTTAAATCAAATAGCAGTAGTTAATGAGATGCCACACTGGCCTCATGAGGGGGTCTGCTTCTCTGGCAGAGACGTTATGTGGTACAGCTAAAAATATTTTGAACTTTCTCAAGGGCTCTTGTCTTCTGTTAAAGGTTGGAGCTTTAAAACGGAGTAATTATCATCTTTGACATCCTCTCGCACAGGCATTTAACCTGTTGCACTGACTGGCTTTCCCACAGGGGAACTGATGTAGAAATTGTTTTAATGTCTTCCATGAGTGGGCAAAGCAGCTGCTACATGATTCATCATTCTTTTTAGGAACAGCAAGAAAAGGCAAAGAGGAGGATAGTGAGGATTGCATGGGAAAGATCAGTTTGGAACACAGATTGATGAGATGGTCTATCTGCTGATGCTGTGAGTTTGTTACTAAGTGAGTTTGTTACTTCTTACTTGTTACTAAGTACTAGTGGACAGTTATTAAATAGATAGTTCATCTACTCACCCTTAGGCTTGGAAATCAAGACCTGATTCTTATTTTTAAAAGTTCTGAATCCAAATGATTTTCGTGACTTTGGGTAAAAGTATTGGCTCTTACAAAAAGCCAGTGTTGTCCAATTCATGAAAGAATCACTCTGAATCCTATGTATGAATCGATCCAAAAGACTCACAAGACTCACTGAATCGGTTGAAGCAGTTCTTGACTTACTAAACTCTAAGCCAGGGTTCCTCAATAGGCAGCCCCCTAGAGAAAAATGTTTGGCCCGCGCTAATTTCAAATAATGTGGCATGAAAATTCAAACGCAGCATCAGAAAGCGACATTAACTTACATCGTGTCTACACTGGACGCGAGCGGCGCGACGCAACAAAAGACAATAGAACTTATTATAATCAGTGCTGTCTACACTAGATGCGGTGCAGCACGGCGCAACAAATCCCTGACAGAAAACTGCTGACTCGTTCTATTTATGACGTGCTGATGCAAAGTTCAAATGATTTGCAATGCTTTGTCACGTCCAGTGTAGAGCTACGATGTGACAGCAAAAACATGGCAAGTGTGAAGTAAAGAAAAGTGGTCACTGAAAATAGATGATTCAAATGTGAATGGACTGAGCAGTTTTGAGTCAGTGAGTGATATCATCTTTGTTATGGATGTTGGTTCGCAGTGAGTTCACAATTTTAACTTAAGTTTGCTTTAGCCTAATTTATTTTCAAGATCTGAGGTAAAATATCTATTGTTGCTTTCACTATGGCTATAAAGATCACGCAAAATAATATTCAAACTCACATTATACACTTTTAACATTGAATAAAGCACATAATCATTACCTGAGATTATCACTGTCATATTTTGTATGTTGTTCCTGCCGCGATGTCGCAGAAAATAAAAACCATTTCTAAAATAGAATCCCATGTCGCTTGATACAGTTTGATCCCCCCTAAAAAAATCTTAAGTATAAAAATATTAATACTGACAGATCTAATAATTGAATCTGCAATTAGGGAAAGTGGAGAGAAGAGATCCAGGCTGGAGATGAGCAGGAACAGTTGATTTGCATGGCAGACATGGAGATCAAGCTTTTTTGTTTGTTCATTTGTTTTTAATATTCAACAGGCAAAGTTCTCCTGTATCTAAATGCAAAAATGCTCATAATTGTTGTTTGAATAAAACAGACTACTGGGGGGAAAAAATCTGAATATTTATCTTATGACCATCTTTTGATTATTTTAACAAAAGCAACAATAATATAATAATAATTATATATATATATATATATATATATAGGTCAGTGGCCCTTGGCTTGGTATTGTTGGCAGAATTCGGCCCTCTGCGAAAACTAATTGAGGAACCCTGCTCTAAGCGTTTTGTCAAGTCAAAATGAACCAAACAACTTTTCAATAGGAAATGAACTAACATTTTTTCTGTGTTGTCTGTACTTAATTCTCATGGCAACTTAAATCAGTACTAAAAAGTAAGATTAAAATGTAATTTATATACATTCAGTTCTATATTTAATTATGCCACCTTTCATGCAATCTAAAGCTCAGTATATGATGACAGAATTGTCATTTTGGGTTAACCATCCCTTTACACTTTTAACACCGTTCCTTGCGCTGCCACAGTATGTCACGTTCTCAAAGTGTTGTGTATCTGATAGAGGAAGGAGAGGGTGAGACAGACATAGCGACATGTTATGTCAAGTGAAGGGTCAATGTTTGAAAGAGAAAGAGGCTTCTAACAGATAAAAGAATGACATGAAAAAGAGACGGAGGGGGGTTTTGTTCAAAGTTCCGGATCAATGAACCAGGCAGCAAAATTTTTCCTACTAATGTCTTTCATAGCTCAGAGGACTAGTAGCTCTAAATGTGCAAAAGTGGAAAATGTCAACGATATATCCATGAAGAAATTCCAGTAAAAAAGCCTGACTTAACCAAAGTCTCTTATGCAATATTCACATAGCTCTGGGTAACATGAAAGTAAGGAACCATTCATTTGTGAAATGACTGTAGAGGCTAATAAATTACCTCTATAAGTTATCCACTATTATTACTGTAGTTCACTGATTTAATTTATACAAAGGAAGCCAGCTGGTCTCATGAGACTGTGGGCAGTGCTCAAAGTTGCCGCATCCATTATTCCCCTCTGGAGATTCAAAAGTGATCGTTTTACCCAACGCAGCAGCATTTCCTATAGAAGGCTCAAGTAAGGGGTCTGGAAGTAATTAAGTTACCAGTCATTGCTGGGTTGACTAAGCAGATGCTGAAACAGCAGCTCCCAATGCACCAAGATTTCCCACCAAAAAGTGGAATCGCATTTCTTTAACTTTACATAGCATGCAGTTTTTGAAAGTTTAGGTTGCGGGATTCATTAATTATTGGTGGTGCTTGCTAAGGCAGACTGTCCCCATACTTGGGGTTGTGTGATTGTTTTCAAAATGCTTGGACAACAAAAAAGGTTAAAATATATCCCTAAATTTCAAGAATGTTGCAAATTTTTATTCAACAGTATTTTTTAAACTTTGCATATATATATATATATATACAGTGGGGCAAAAAAGTATTTAGTCAGCCACCAATTGTGCAAGTTCTCCCACTTAAAAAGATGAGAGAGGCCTGTAATTTTCATCATAGGTATACCTCAACTATTTTTTTTTCTCATTTTGTCTCTCATAGTTGAGGTATACCTATGATGAAAATTACAGGCCTCTCTCATCTTTTTAAGTGGGAGAACTTGCACAATTGGTGGCTGACTAAATACTTTTTTTCCCCACTGTATATATATATATATATATATATATATATATATACACATACACATACACACACAGGGGTGCACATAGTGGTGCGTATGCACGACAAAAATAAAAAATAAGTTGGGTAAGTAAGTTGAGATTGCTCATTTGCGCACCGACATGGTTCACAGCTGTTAATGCACAATCACCTTTTTAGATCAACTAACTGTAATACTG
This sequence comes from Sinocyclocheilus grahami, assembly GCF_001515645.1. NCBI lineage: Eukaryota > Metazoa > Chordata > Actinopteri > Cypriniformes > Cyprinidae > Sinocyclocheilus > Sinocyclocheilus grahami. The sequence continues at coordinate 2,142,163 of NW_015505207.1, read as the reverse complement.
TGTAAGATTTCCATTCAAACTGAACGCATAAATCTAGTCTATCACTGCCGTTTCTCAGCAAAATGCAAAACTGACATTTCATTCACTGACGCACTTCACTAGGCAGCAACAAAACTGTCAAAAAAAGCAAATATTAGCATTGTATTTTTATGTGTGCAATAAAATAATTGTATTTTTATTTAATACCCTTATTTATTTATTTAATATGTAATAGTTTTATCAAGTTTTATTTATCATATTGTTTATTTTATTAAAAAACTAAATTAAGTGCAATAATAATATTATTACTATTATTTTATTATTATTGTATTAGTATTATATTATTAATCTCTAATGCTCTCATGAGAACCAGACCGAAAAACGTGTGTTCACCCCTATCTGTCTGTCAATGGCTGAAAAGCAGAGAAAAGCATGGACTTTCTGTCCTTTATAAAGAACTCGAGGGAGTAGGCCATTTCTGAATTTCTGTGTTTTGCCGGAAACACAACAGGCATATTCATTCATAAAGCTGAACGGCAAATTTGGCACATTCGGAATAACAAATAAAAAATAGAACTGTATAATTAAACTAAAATTATTATAGACTATATGCGAGCACCTGCGATTTTCTCCCGAGAGAAAAAAAATCGCCTGCAGCTCCTACGACAGCAAAAATCGCATCGTGTACGCCCGCCTTTACCGTGCAGTGCAATCCGATTTCGATTTGATTCAACACAATGCGATTCGATGCAATATGCAATGGAGAAAATATGATCACTTTTAATGCCTCGAGGCCTGTTTTATAAAACAAGTTAACCAAATAAGCCAGGCTTATTTCAGTTAGTCTGACTCATTGTCAAATGATTTGGTTCCATAAAGCAAATTTAACATAGGCCTAGATCAAGCTTAGTCACTGTGGCAACTTGTGCTGGGAAACTAACCTGGTCTAAAACAGGCTAACTGTCAGACTAAGCTAAGCTCCTCTAGCCTACTGACCAATAGGAACATAATGACCACTATATATTACAGTTTCTAGCCATGTAGCCTTTCTCTCTGGTTTTATTACAGCTGTACCTTTTATAGTTTGCAGAACAGATAGCAGAACATTAGAACATTACAATCTAAAATTGCCCTTTAAAGCATTAAAATAACTAAATTAAAAGTTCAAATCACTGAATTAAAAATGAAAATAAATAATAAAGAAAGTGACTACATTTTAACTGCTATAAGAAACATACATTAACTCATTTGAGCTTAGTAATTAGTACTGTAGCCTACTAGCTTACATTTGATTTACCTATTACAATAGTCCACTTACAGTTACTGCTATCATAAAAATACACTTTATATTTAGGATTAAAATTCTACAAAAGACACATTTAATGTCCAAAAACAAATGTTTTAGCAAAATGTACATTTTACTCAGAATTATTGCACTCCTACTCGATTGCGCTCTGTCTGTTTAGTGCGCATGCGCGCAGCAGCAGCGATCATTGCGCTCGCGTGCCTCGCCCACTCCTGACAGCAAAATGGATATGTTTGCATGACTTTCTAACATTTACAGATTAAAAATATACCTGTGACTTGTCAGTTATGCACTGAGGAAAACATAACGTCTCAAATGCATTAAACAGCACAGATATATTCGCTGTTTGTCATTGTGAATCTGTGTGTTGACGTAATTTGAACTGAAACTGAAAGACAGGGCGGGACATATCAAGCAGCCCCGCCCCTTTTTAAAATAGCCAATAGCGTTCGTTTATATCACAGCTTGGGCTAGAGCCTTTCAGAGACGTTGAGCTCCGTAAAGTCGCATTTGACAGGGTATGCCAGCCACAATCTCATCCATATTGCTATAAAATATGGCATTCTGTGTAGAATTCAAATAGCTCCGATACATTTTGTGGTCTGCGGCGACTCGCACATGTGATCCGCTCCATGCTATCATGTCTTTGGACCAGAGCAGAGTGTGTGTGCGGTGCGGTGGTTAGCGTTACACAGTGCGAAACCAGACTTATTTATTTCCTCAATGGAAAGCATATTTACACAGTTTGAATCGTTCCCTGTCCCCTATATAGTGCACTACGTGCCATTCACTGTACAGAAAATACTAATTCTGTGGACAAGTGACCGATTTTAGCGGCTTTAGCATCTAATTTATAGTGTAGGGAGCGAGCGCTTCGGATTCTAGAGAGCATTTAATTGGACAGAAAGTTTGATGAGAAGCTGAAGTACGATGTGATGTAAAAAAATCGTTGAGCCGTTTTGGCGGAAGTGACGAACTGCAAGTTTTGAATGCTTATATCTTCTAAATGTGAATTTTGTCACTGTTTTGGAGCACACTGCCTTATAGATAGCCTTAAGACTAACATATTGATACTAACTTTCATTTTGATTTCATGGGAACTTTAAGAATAAGCGTGCACAAATTAGTGAGATTGTGTGAATTTAATTTGACGTTAATGGAACCGCTTTAGCCCCGATTGATTTGTTAGGTTATTTCAAGTCAGGTTTTGGACTTTAATCCCAGTTTTTTCCTTGGTCTCCGTGGTGTTGTGATGCGTCATATTCACGCAGCAGCAGCGGTGATGATAGAGCGCACTTGAGAAACAGTTTAGAGAGAAGAAATCAATCTACATATAAAGTATTGGTCACAGCGGAGTGCAGCCCGGGGTCGTCACATGTGGTTGCCACAAGCCCGCCGGCCGCTCCTTCGTCGAATCCGCCGGCCGTATCGTTCTCAAGCCCGCTCGCCACCGCTCACTGTAGCCACCAGCCGCCGCTCACTCTAGCCCGCCGTGTGTTTCGTTGTGAAAGCAAAACTACTTTGTTTGGCCTTCCAAAAGAGGACACGACTAGAAATGTATTTACAACAGTGTTCCAGAACAGTTCAACCAAATATTCATTTGTGTGCAGCACATTTTATGAAGGACTGTTTCCTGATCCTGGAAGAGTAGACTACAAAGCCAACTGTTCTGACAGTACAGTACGTAAGTACGTTTTCATTTAAAGGATTTGCCACTGATGAATCAAACGCGAGTTTTGAGCAGTGTAGAGTAGCGCTTGTTTGTCATTTCTCCGATCACAAATGCAGACATAGTTTTATGTTTACGTGGCGAGATGCAACGCAACACGTAAAAAGACAGTATAAATCATTATAATCCGTAATTATGTCCCCACTGGATGCAACAAATGCCTCGTTTATAATGGGTTTTAATGTTTTTGAATCATCGCTCCGGCCGAACAGGGCATCACAGTATGGTAAGGGGCGTAACATTTCCGTCACACGCTTGAGGTATTCGGCCAATCACAACGCATTGGATAGCTGGCCAATCACAGCACACCTCGCTTTTCAGACCGATGAGCTTTGTAAAAATCAACGCGTTTCAGAAAGGCGGGGCATAGAGGAGAAACAATAATGTACAGTATGTGGAAAATAATGTTTTTTTTTACTTTAAACCTTAAAGTTTAAAGTAACTTGGGATTGGGTCACTTCTAATATCAAATGTCCTGATGAAGGTCAACCATTATATTATTATGTTTCTGTTGAAATGAGTTAATGTTTTCCCAAAGAGGAGAGGGATTTCTGTTTTTCATCTGAAATGCAGCAGCCGCATAAGAAATAATTATCCATTACCTTCTCCAAAAACAAATCTGTGAATTTTAAACAGGACAGGCAGGACAGCATTAAATTTGTTTTTTTCTTACTAAAAGAAGTCTATAAAAAGTTTATAAAAAGACCAGTTTTGGCTACAACACGAACAATTATTATGGCTATGTTGTTTAAAAAATAGTATTTGTGAAATATTCATGATGGATTTGTTTGAGCACAAATCATATTACTTATTCATACATTGAATGCCATGGAAATTCATCACTGGCCATTACGATTTACTTAAAAATGCCTCGAAATGCTCTTAACCAGCATTCTTTAGAGTTTTGGCTGCAGTGTAGTGCTGCATCCCACGTTCAGGATTTGGCTTCCTGGTTGGATCAAGTGAATGCTCATGTAAGCAGTCTTTTAGCCAGGAACACTGTATTTGTTTTTAAGGGTTATTTTCGATTACTCTTAGACTTGGATTGGTTTTGGTGCCAAAAACTCTTCTTTATTATTTATTCATTAATTTGCATTGTAATGCAGAACTATGCAGTGCTGACCTCTAAGGGGCTTTACAGTTTGACCAGGGCTTGACAGAGACATTATGAATTGTTGGTGATATGTTGTGAGATAAAGTACATTCACATTAGATATTCATAAAACCTGCTTTCTTAAGCTTCCTTTAACCTAGGCAAGCTGTGATTGATGTTAATTAAAAAATAATTCCCATGTGTTAATGGAAATTAATTTAATCTGTTTTTATACAGTATATATATATACTATAAAATAAATGATAAATAAATAATTTATAAAATATATAATTTATTTAAATGTTATTTACATAAATTAAATATGTTATAATTTATTATTAAATTACATTTAATATTATATGCATTTTTCCTTTACAAGGCAAAAGAAAAAAATTGTTTTGCCTTGAAAAGCATTACTAATATGTGATCCTGAACCACAAAACCAGTCATAAGGTTTTGAAATTTTTGAAATTGAAACCATCTGAAAAAATAAGCTTTCCATTGATGTATGGTTTGTTAGGATAGGACAATATTTGGCCGAGATACAACTATTTGAAAATCTGGAATCTAAGGGTGCAACAAAATCTAAATATTGAGAAAATCGCCTTTAAAGTTGTCCAAATTAAGTTCTTAGCAATGTATATTACTAATCAAAAATTAAGTTTTAATATATTTGCAGTAGGAAATTTACAAAATATTTTCATGGAACATGATCTTTACTTAATATCCTATTGATTTTTGGCATAAAAGAAAAATCTATAATTTTGACCCATACTAAGTATTTTTGGCTATTGCTACAAATATACCCCAGCGACTTGTGGTCCAGGGTCACATATTGTGTTGTTCTGTTTATTCTAACACAATAAATAACATGCACAGTAAATATGAATGATGTTAGTCTTATTGCAAATGAAAGCAACCAGCTTTGGTTATCCTTGGGAAAAGCAAAGTAGCAACACAGCGGAGAAAATGTCTTTCCGCTTGATGCCAACTGGCACCAAACGTTATCCAAATAAACATTAGGACTAACAGTACTATTAGATCCTGCGTGCATGCAAATGGCTTATCTCCCTGGTTCATCTTTCTGCTGTAGCCCATGGGTAGTGCTTGGCGTGGTGTGTTTTGTGTGTGGCCGCTGTAGAAATGCTGACTTGCTGGTAATGTCTGGCTGTGATGGATGGTTCCTTGAGATCTGTGTGAAGGCCATATACCTGAGAAAATAGCTTCATACTCCACCTTTGCCATGCTCTACAGGCGGCCTTGCTGGTGTCGATGGCCACTGGCTAACAGCTGAGTGCCCCACTCTTCACAGCATGCTGTTAATTGGCTCTTTAATTGTCTTCAACCTGGCAAGTCCAGGCATGTTGTACGTACAGGCTGGCGACATAGAGCTGTTATTTTAACCTCAATCAAATTTGTCAATGAGGTCAGAAATTCGGTTGAATATTGAGCATGATATGAATTGTTGCTCCAGAATTGTGTAAATAAATATTCATGCAACACTTACAATAATTTTTTGAATTTTGTTACCTAGAGTTAGATTAGAGTTTTCGAAATGATAGAGTGAATTTTTAACTTAAACTGTTCTTAACACAAAGCTATCATAAGCTATTAAAAAGTCTTGAAATATTGCACACAAGATGCATGGAATTTATAAAAAAAATTTTTTGAGCTTGGCAGTGTAAATCACCATTTCCTTTTGTTGTATTGAAAAGAAAACATGGACATTCTTCAAATTCTGCAAACAGAAAAAGACAAGAGGTTGAGGAAATGACAGCGTTTCATTTTTGAATGAACTTTCCCTTTAATAGAAGAATAGCGTTTGAGCAAAGAGGTGATTTTTCAAGTTTTTATTGTCTATAAATAGCTGGTCAGCATGTGTTTTTATTGGGCTACATGAAAGCTCACTGCAATTGATATATGGAATCAAAGATTACTCTGGGAGGTTTTACAATGTAGTGTGAAGGCTTACTTGAATATATCATTAAAATTCTCATTTTAAATTTGAATTAAATTGAAATCAAGCCAAATCTATTTTGAAGTCACCTATGCCAAAAGCAATAAGTCAAACTGTTTATAATAAGAAGGCTCTCAAAGTCTAATGGTTTAAATGTATATATTCAGGGCCATATAGTGGCATACTCACAGAAACATGCTCTCTAAGTTTGCCAGTGATTGTATGGTCCTTTAAACACCAGCCTGTGAACAGCCAGTTCATTGCAGGTACTATTCCGAAGTGAATGGTTCTTTAATTAGTTCGAGTCCATCTCTGTGCTTGTGGGATAGAACTTGTTGAGTCGTTTTGTTATATAATCTACACATTAAGTAATAGCTCTTCCATTAAATAGAGTGATGTAGAGAGACTGTATCATCCACTTACTCTGTTCAGCTGCCTAATAACATTTATCTCAGTTCAGAGTAGGAGGAGCCTTTGAATACTCAGCTGATGTCAGAACAATGGTGAATGGGGCATTGTAGCGGAACGTCAAAAGGCTGATCAGCATTCTGCTTTTTATTAAGTTGCTCGATCATTTCATACTCAACCACGAGGAAACTGAAGAGACATTTCCAATAGGTTTGGCTGTTTTTAGAAAAGAAAGCATTACCAAAATTGTACTTTGGCAGTTTTTGTTAGAAGTTACTGTGATGAAAGAGTTCTGTAAGTTATTATCGAGTAACTGTTGAGTAAACAGAGTGTGAGTGCAATAACACCAACTGACTGTGTTTTGGGAAACTGGTGTTGGTTCTCTTCCATTGTATTCCTGTGTGATATTGCTATATTTCTGAACTTTGCGTGACGGCCGGAACGGTGACCAGCGCTGTCCCCACCTTTGTGTAATGAAGTCTGCTCAGGTCAGGTTGGCACAGGAAGTGTGGAAGGACGTCAGCAGAATTTGACCCAGATAGCTTTCCTCCATTTTGAGTGCTCCACACATCAAACCAATTTATCCCCCTCCTGTTAGTGTCAGAGCGTATTAGCACTGACTGCGTGACTGTGAGTCTGCCTGATGCGGTTCAGTAACCTACAGGGTCACGCGCTTATCTGAGAGAATATGACTGGGAGTTTGTACCTACATAGGGTGTGAACACAGCGTCACCCAGCCATAACGGCTTCTCCTCAAACCAAACCAAAAAAAGCCCCTCAAAAATCCTTAAGCAAAACACTCAAGATGCAGAAAGCTGGGGATTGTGTAATATGTGGAGGGCCAGCTCTCACCAGGTGTGAAATATTGCTGCCTTCAAGTCCTCCTGAGAAGTTCCTAATTACTCATTCAGAAATTGTAATTAGGTAGTGATGTGATTTAAGGTGATTGTGGTCTGAATAAAATGGATGTGTTGGGCAGTATCGTATTTCTTTTATTTAAATTTCACTTCAAGGACAGGAAATGCAAATAATGTGTGACCCTGGAGCACAAAACCAGTCTTACGTCGCTTGGGTATATTTGTAGCAGTAGCCAAAAATACATTGTATGGGTCAAAACTATTTCTTATCTATTAAACTTTTCTTTTATGCCAAAAATCATAAATTTCCTACTGTAAATATATTAAAACTTAATTTTTGATTAGTAATATGCATTGCTAAGAACTTCATTTGGACAACTTTAAATGCGATTTTCTCAATATTTTGATTTTTTTGCACCCTCAGATTAACAATAGTTAAATGTGAGCCAAATAGTTGTATCTCGGCCAAATATTGTCCTATCTTAACAAACCATACATCAATGGAAAGTTTATTCATTCAGCTTTCAGATGATGTATAATGTTCGATGGGATGATGTTCGAACAATTGACCCTTATGACTGGTTTTGTGGTCCAGGGTCACATATGGACTTACTTGTGTAATTGATGTTTATGTACTGTATGTTATCATTATTTTTCAGCCACAGAAAATTATGGGGAATGTACAGTAGTTTTGTGCACACAGGCCTACTAATTGAGCCGAATATTCTTTCTTTCTTTCTTTCTTTCTTTCTTATTAAATTGATCAAAAGTGACAATAAATAATTTCATAATGTAACAGAAGATTTTTTTTGAAGTAAATGCAGTTCTTTTAAATTATATTCATCGTCTATTCATCCTGAAAAAAAAATATATAGTAGTTTTCACAAAAATATTAATCAGCCCAACTGTTTTCGGCATTGATAATAGATATAAATGTTTCTTGAGCACCAAATCAGCATATTCAAATGATCTCTGAAGGATCATGTGACACTGAAGACTAGAGTAATGATGATGAAAATTCAGAAAGAATAAATTACATTTGAAAATATAAATATAAAACATATTTTAAATTGTAATAATGTTTTACAATATTAGTCTTATTACTGTATTTTTGGTTATATAAATGCAGCCTTGGTGAGCATAAGAGACATCTTGCAGAAACATTAAAAATTCTTTCTGACACCAAAATTTTTAACAACATTAAATCTCCCCAGATAAGCATTAGCACATTTAGAGTACATTGCACCATGCAGTGCTCCATACTGCTGTTTGTTTTACAGTATTGGCCATGAGAAAGACACAGAGCTAAAGAACACAGTGTTTACTCTAACCGGCAACTCAGAGAACAACTTGTTTGAGTAGGATACACAGAGAGTGAAGAGGCGGCGCTGCTCACAGTTCACCAGTGCATAGCAGCTACTATCATTCAGTAGTGAGTGAACAAAAGCGAGAGGATTAAGAGAGTAGACAGGAGCTGAGAGGAGGTATTAGTGTAGGTATACTACCTACACTAGTGCACTACCTACACCACCCACACTTTGCATCAATGCTGTGGACTTTGGTGTCCTGTGATTTAGATGCACTGATACATTTTTTTATTTTCATTTTTGTGAATAGTGAAATCTATTAGATCTATTTGATGACTATTATTTAACATAATCTAGCATTAAAAGTACATTTAAATGGTAATCTCGACTTTCTCAACTGTTTCCAACAGTTAAAAACAAACAAAAATGTCATATTTTTTACATGTTGAACTGATATTGAGGTCATTCTTGTAAAAAAAAAAAAAAAAAGCAATGTTGGCTTAATTTTGTTAAATATAGTATTTGTAACCCTGTTATCCATTCTGGTGAAGTATGTATTATTATTATTATTTGTTTGTTTTTCACACAGTTTTTTATTTTTCTGTAAAGGGGGAGTATTATGTGGTTATTGTGGTAACAGAATGTATTCATCAAAAAAAATAAAATGAATAATTTTTACATAAAATATTTTTTAAATAAAACATTTGATATATTATAATATTTTATAATATATTTGATGTTTTCAAGAGTTAAGCTCCTTGCACACTGAGTCTGAAATTATTCGTCATCCTTTCCAATCAAAATGCTTGCTACGGATGCGAAAACACAGAAAATCTAACCTGGTCTGAATTTTTTTTATGACGGACGAACGTTTCGGAGGCAGTGTGTAAATGTGATTGACACAACGTGAGGTCGTATTGATTTTTAACGTGCGAAAAGTTTGGACGAGAATTTCGGACTCAGTGTGCAAAGACCTTTACTTGAGTATCAACTCAATGTATTATATCAAAAACATGACTTGTTATGTTTTATTACATTTTAATTGGTAAATACATTTCAAAAATTCAATACCTCTGAGGTGGGGACAGACTAAAATCACCATTAAAGGGTTAGTTCACCCAAAAATGAAAATTAGCTCATGAAGTACTCACCCTCAAGGCATCCTAGGTGTATATGAATTTCTTCTTTCAGACAAATCCAATCGGAGTTATAAAAAAAAGTGTCTTTGATCTTCCAAGCTGTTTAATGGCAGTCAGCGGGTGTTGCAGTGCATCAGTCCAAAAGAAGTGAAATAAAGTGCATCCATTTATAATACAAAGTGTCTCACATGGCTCCAGGGGATGAACAAAGGCCTCCTGTAGTGAATCAATGCGTTTTTGTAAGAAAAATATCCATATTCAAAATGTAATAATCACTTTAATCTAGCGTGCGCCAACAGTTTTACACGGAAGTAGCTCTGGGCGGATGACGTATGTGGTCGGCGTTGTGCATGCATCGCTCAGAAGTGACGAACGCAGAAGCGCAGCGGAGAGATCAAAACAAAACAACGGTCACAAATTAGAAGTACAAATCGAGGATTTGTAAAGAAGAATGTTGGAGGATTGTTGGAGGATTTCGATATAAGCCAAGAGCAGACTGGTTTTCCTTTGCTAAAGTAAGGAAACTTTGCTTCCTTTGCTCCTGTTAACAGGAGTTCACGAGACTCACCGGCACATGCGCAATGCTGAACTAATACGTCATCCGCCCGGAGCTGCTTCTGTGTAGGACTGTTGGCGCAAGCTACATTAAAGTGATTATTACGTTTTGAATATGGGTATTGTTCTTACAAAAATGCATGGATTCGCTACAGGAGGCCTTTGTTCACCCCCAGGAGCCGTGTGAGACACTTTTTATTATGAATGGATGCACTTTATTTCATTTATTTTTGACTGATGCACTGCAACACCCACTGACTGCCTTTAAACAGCTTGGAAGATCAAAGACAATTTTTAATATAACTCCGATTGGATTCGTCTGAAAGAAGAAAGTCATATACACCTAGGATGCATTGAGGGTGAGTAATTCATGGGCTAATTTTCATTTTTGGGTGAACTAACCCTTTAAGGGACGTTTTTTTTTTCTTTGTTTGCATTTTATCTATTTATTTTTTTATGTTTAATATGTTTAATCTTTATTGATTTAAACTGTATTTAGACACCAGGTTTGTATAATAAAATAAAACCACTCATATAATATTTATTGAACTTCATTAGTTTGACAAGAAATGTTTTCAGAAGGTTAATTACCTCCGCTCACTGAACGTTTCAATGATTTTTATTTTAAGTGTCCTATTTTGAATGCTATTTGTGGAATATGTCTGTAAATAACAAGTTACCTTCGCTACTGCTCTGGTTCCTGACAGAGATCTGCTCATTTTAACTAGACCAGAGAGACCGCACAGGTGACGTCAGCCCTGCAGAGAGAGGAAGTCATAGTCCAGTACACAGATCGCTGTTGCATGCTCACACACACGTTTACACAGCGCATTAACATTTTCTTACTGTCACCTTGTAGGCTTTAATGAGGCTGTAAGTGTATATCAGTGTCTGCACATAACATGCAGGTGTGTGCGCGTATAACAGTCATGCTGTTGAGCGCCAGTGTCCTGCGGGCACCTGCTCTGGGTGGGATGTTTCTCCGTGCGTCAAATGGAAACTCTAAGAATAGGCATGTCACCTGATGAGGGCTGATAACACACTATTGATGGCTCCGTGGTGCTGAGTGAGACTTGAGGGTGCAGAGTCCCGAGTGTGAATCACCCCGCTGTCTGCTGTTAACACCCTCACATAACCCCTACTAAATGCTGGCCTTACATAGACACACGCTTTTAAATCAGAGATCATATTTCTCTCATTTTGTTTGTGCTTATCTTTTATTGTTGGAACACTGTAATCAGATGCTCTTTTATCCCACCGTTTTGTGGTTCATCTGTTATGAAAAAGGAGTACATTTTCTAAATATTGTTAATCCAATCCAAGCCCCATTTGCCGGACATAATCCAGAGCCATTAGATGAAACAAGAGTGTATTATTATGACCTGGACTGACTGTACCACACACACCTGCCAATCTCGGCTCTATTCAAGCCAATATGTTTTGTTTAAATAATATTAAATGTGTTTGTAGGTGTCGATAAAATAGATATAATATAATATAATATAATATGATACAATACTGTTTCACATAATTATCTAAAGTAACATGCTACAAATGGAAATCTACTTGTTAATACAATCAGCTTTCTGAGGCAGGTTTATATTTTTATTTTTGGGTAGCTTAAATACTAAGTAATTTAGTGTGTAGATGATGCAGTGCTTACTTTTTTACCATTTATCTGATCTATAGACGGGGTGTTGCTTAGTGCATAGAACTGTGTGACTATGTTGTTAAGCCTTGGAAAATTTTTCGATTGTATTTGGTGCTAAATTTGATAAATAGAAGGTTGTGGTTCATGCTGTGTCTGTACTGGACAGTTACAGTTAAAGAGAGATAATCCAGGTACGCAGCAATAGTCCAGGCAGGGGCAAACAGAGTCCGAACGGTAAAACAATAGATAATCCATGGTACACAGGCAGGAAACAGGTAATACTGAAATGGACAGGACAGGAAACTGAAATGAAGCCAGCAGAGCAGGATGCCAAGGTGGAGCAGAGAGCCAGGGTGAAGCCGGCAGAGACCACCACAGTGGAGCAGACGGAGAAGTAGACCACCACGGCGAAGCAAACGGAGCAGTAGACCACCACGGCGGAGCAGACAGAGCAGAAGACCACCACAGCGGAGCAGACGGAGCAGCAGACCACCACGGCGGAGCAGACGGAGAAGCAGACCACCACGGCAGAGCAGTCGGAGCAGCAGACCACAAAAGAGTACCAGGGCGGATCAGGAGAGCACCACGGCAAATCAGGAAAGTACCATGACGGATCAGGAGAGCACCACGACAGATCAGGAGAGTACCACTGCGGATCAGGAGAATACCACGACAGAACAGACTGATCAGGAACCCACAGCCGAGATTGGAGCCTAGGAAAAACTGAGACACAAGAGACGGACATAGCATTTACAGTCTCAAGGACCGAGGCAGGGAATAAAAGAAGTTCATCAACAGTTTCCCTGGAGCCCACTGAACCCACAGACAGTTCACAAACAGGCTCACTGACTGAGACTAGACAGTCAGACAGTTCCACCACGGCGGAGCAGACGGAGAAGCAGACCACCACGGCAGAGCAGTCGGAGCAGCAGACCACAAAAGAGTACCAGGGCGGATCAGGAGAGCACCACGGCAAATCAGGAAAGTACCATGACGGATCAGGAGAGCACCACGACAGATCAGGAGAGTACCACTGCGGATCAGGAGAATACCACGACAGAACAGACTGATCAGGAACCCACAGCCGAGATTGGAGCCTAGGAAAAACTGAGACACAAGAGACAGACATAGCATTTACAGTCTCAAGGACCGAGGCAGGGAATAAAAGAAGTTCATCAACAGTTTCCCTGGAGCCCACTGAACCCACAGACAGTTCACAAACAGGCTCACTGACTGAGACTAGACAGTCAGACAAAATCTGGTTAATTGACTGAAACTGGACATGATGACAGTTCATAAACAAGATCACTAACTGAAACGGGACAGGCTGACAGTTCAAAATCTGGTTCATTGACTGAAATTGGACATGATGACAGTTCATAAACAGGATCACAGACTAGGACTGGTAAGGCAGACGGTTCAACACACACTTGGGGAAACAGAACAAGCAGATAGTTCATGAATGGTCTCTAAGGAAGTGACAGAGTTAACGTGAAAGACATGGGGTGCATTTATATTCTCTGGGCTCAAGACCGGCAGGGTTAAGGGTTCAAAGGCAGGTCTGTGGGCTGTGACAGACAGGGCTAAAAGTTAATTGAGAGTGGCTGGACAGACAAACTGTTCAATATTGGGTACATTGGCAAAGGCTGATTGGGTTGACAGTTCACAATAAGATTCAGGAGTTGATTTAATACAGACAGACAGTTCAACATCAGACTCATGGACTGAAACAGGAACTACCAATAATTCAGAATTAGGTTCATGAATAGAGACTGGTAAGACAAATGATTCAGAATTAGACACACTTGGAACCAATAGACCGGCAGACAGATCAAACCCAGGGGCATTGACTGAAACTGAACTGGTAGACATTTCAGTAAATTAAACTGAACAGGCAGACAATTCACAGACAGACTCAGTTGTTCATTCTCAGTCCGATTGGTTGTGACTGGACAACCAGACAGTTCATTAGTGGCCTCTTTGGCAATGACAGACAAGGCCGATAGTTCAAAGACAGCCTCTCCAGCTGGGTAGGGACAGGACAATGGTTCATAATTGGCCGCCATGGCCGGTTTAGAACAGGCAGAGAGTTCACAGACGGCTTCCATAGCCATGACAAGACAGGCAGAGAGTTCACATACGGCCTCCATAGCCGTGACAGGACAGGCAGAGAGTTGGTGAGTGGATACCACTGACACCTCCGGAGGTTCTGCAGCGGTTGCCGCCACCTCTGGAGGTTCTACAGCAGTAACAGTCTCTTCGACCACGACACGACAGGCTGAGAGTACATTGCTGGGCGCCACCACCATACAAGGAACTGAAGCGAGCACCGCTGCTTCGGGAGGTTCTGCAGCATGTGCCACCACCTCTGGAGAAGCTGCAGTGGATGCCATAGCCTCGGAGAACACAGCAGTGAGCGTCACTACCCCAAGAGGTTCTGCAGCATCAGCCGCCACCTCTGGAGGTTCTACAGCAGTAACAGTCTCTTCGACCACGACACGACAGGCTGAGAGTACATTGCTGGGCGCCACCACCATACAAGGAACTGAAGCGAGCACCGCTGCTTCGGGAGGTTCTGCAGCATCAGCCGCCACCTCTGGAGACATCTCAGTGGACGCCGCCACCTCGGGCAGTTCTGTGGTGGTGTACGCAGCCCAAACGCAACATAAAGCGATCCCCATTATGGGAAGCGTTTCAGACAGGGGAATTAGTTCAGGAACATGAGGGTTAGAGTGAGTGGGTTTGGAGATACCAGCTGCATCCCTCACACTAGATACCAGACTGGGATACCGAAGGATTGACCTTGAAGATCTGGGTGCATAAGACAGGACGTGACAAGACTCTGGACGGTCATCTGAGACGTGACGTGACTCTGGACGAACAGCTGAGACGTGATGTGACTCTGGACAAACAGCTGAGACGTGACTTGACTCTGGACGAACAGCTGAGACGTGACGTGACTCTGGACGAACAGCTGAGACGTGACGTGACTCTGGAGGATCAGCTGAGACATGACGAGATTCTGGAGGATCAGCTGAGACATGACGGTGACGTGACTCTGGACGAACAGCTGAGACGTGACGTGACTCTGGAGGATCAGCTGAGACATGACGAGATTCTGGAGGATCAGCTGAGACATGACGAGATTCTGGAGGATCAGCTGAGACGTGACGAGACGAGACTCTGGCAGATCAGCGGTGACTTGACTGGACTCATGAAAATCAACCATGACTTGACTTGACTCAGGTATGGCAGCTGAGAAATAATGGGGCGTTGTTGTGGCCGCCATTTTGCGAACAAAATCCGCTGTCGCTGCCATTTCAGTAACCGACGCGGGGTCTCCTCCGCGACACCCACAGGGAATGGAGAGCCAACACACAACAAAGCATAGTCCATAAACTGGCAAAGTGATGAATGCGGACCCTCGCATCTGAGCTTAGACTTCAGTGGTTGATTAATGCCATCCAAAAAAACTCTATCAACAAACAGTCCGGTAAATCAGAGTAACCGGTAGGGCTGGGTATCGTTAACAAATGTTCTATATCGATACCGATACCTTGACTTTGATACCGGTTCCTGAACGATACTTTTTTCTGTACCAATTTTATTAAATCAATTCTAACAAGATTACATTATCTAAAAAAAAAAAAAAAATTTGGTTTTATTTTTCAGCTTGTGATGTTTATACAAACTCAAAGACTCATCTCCTGAGCCACTGCACAAAGGAACAAAATGTAACCAACCCAATAAATCAGTGCAAATATTTTTAATAAAGCTCAAATAGTCTTCAGTTTACACGTTACACTACATTTACACTAGTGCATGTTCGTTTTAAAACGCATAGCTCAGAATCATGATTTCTATTTATTTTCGACTGATTTATTGATGAGCATTAGCAGCTTCCAGCACTGCCTGTCTGTTCTCTCTACCATGATCACTGCTCTGACTCAGAGGTAATAACATATTTAATTTCAGCAACATTACATGGCCAAAACACATATTAGAAGGCAATCGGAAGTTATTACAAACACTCGATGGTGGTTTAAAGTGAGTTTTGAGTAAAAGCGGAATATAAATCTTATTTATTGTCTTATGTAGCATGATGCTACAGTTTGCATGAATGGTCACATAACACGTGCTTTCGGTCGTGTAACGTTAGTATGAACGGACATCAGCATATGATCGGAGCTCCACGCAGCTCCCGCGCTACTCTCCATTGAAAATGAATGACTGAGTGACCGGTCTGTCGCTTGTCATTTGTCGGAGATAGTGGAAAGCCGGCTTGAAACGCAGTGGAAATACCAGTATGACGAGGATCGTTTTCATTTGAAAACATAAACGCACCAGTGTAAATGTAGCCTTACATCTAAGGGGGCTGGGATTCATTCACACTACAGCCTCACGTGTGCACCACATCTCTTGAGTGTAACCGGTGTAAACTAGTAGGTGCGTTCGACTTGACGCAGACTGACTGTGCAGACCGATCGGTGTATTACAGTACCACAGTACCTGATCTCGTGATGGCGCCAACGTTGATGGCGTGCTCCGCAGTTGTTTTTATGTTTTTGTTAATTTGTCCTGTCTTTAGTTATATCCCTGCAATCAGTTTCACCAGAGACGAATTGCTGGACATTCGGAAGTACACACCACCCGATATTTCACCGGTTTTCGATTATTCTGATTGTAGCAAGTGGCCCAGTTGTAGTGACTACGCCACCCCGGACTACCGGGGAAAATAACCCAAATAAGGGCACGCAAATACGTTCCACATGAAAAGAGCAAGAGGCGTGAATCTCAGTACAAACAATCTTTTATTAAGGCTAAAATAATTGGCTGATATTAATTTAAAACCCACAGCCGGCACACACCAATGTCATATATCAAAAAAATAAAAAATAAAAAAAATCCTAATAATAATAATAATAATGCTGTAGAAAGCGGAGTCTTCCTATATAAGAAGCGGGTGAATGTAACAGCACCAGGTATGCAAAAGAGAAAAATCACACCCACAAGATTCACTGCAAATAGCAACACAGCAATAGTGACACACACGAAAATGGCCACCCCGAGTGAAATAATATCCGTGGTGCTGTCAAAACCCAACCCGCTCCCGGAAGCACTCCACTCCTACAAACAAAAGAAAAA
>NW_015505207.1:2066878-2125005 GCF_001515645.1 Sinocyclocheilus grahami | reverse complement strand
GTGCTACGACCTGGGCTACGTTACACTGCAAGGCCACAATCAATGGGAGCCATGAAGGCACACCACACTGAAACACAAAAACTCATTAAGCTGAACACAATTTCCCCCAGCTTCCCAAACGTCATTAACTTACCTGAGAGCCAACAACGCACCGCACCCAGTATATCTCAGCAGCCTAACAACACACTAAAGAGGTACAGATCACACAAATCACTAAACAACACGCCAACAAGACAGCTAAGCTAAATGGCTAAAACACCTACCTTGGAAGGCCACAACAGGAAGGAAGAGGCGGGCTTTTGACCATGACGCACAGCAAGAGGCAGAACCAACCAACTTATATACCCTAAACGGGCGATCGCTCATTGGCCACATAATTAATAATGGTGACGTTTTAGCAACATCACTACATGATGTTTTGCTGGGCATTGTAGTCGGGGGAGCTGCGGCGCTGACCAAGCGCTTCAGGACGCGCAGACGGGGGAAGCGACCCGGCGCGCTTGTGAAGCTCAAGCAGCACGGATTCAGGATGCCGTTGCCTAGCATCCATCTGGCGAACCTCCGCTCTCTACCCAACAAAACAGACGAGCTCCTTCTGCTCTCCCGGACAAATAAGGATTTCTCACACTCTGCTGCTCTGTGTTTCACGGAAACCTGGCTGAAAGATGCCATTCTGGCGTTGAGTATCCCGGGCTTTCAGCTGTTCAGAGCGGATCGCGACGCAGAATCAACCGGGAAATCACGTGGCGGCGGGACATGCTTTTACATTATTGAGAGGTGGTGTACATATGTAACTGTGTTAGAGAAGATGTGCTGTTCAGATCTTCATTAACTGTAAGCCATTCTACTCGCCGCGGGAGTTTTGCTCATTCATTCTCGTCAGTGTCTACATTCCTCCGCAAGCACACGTGAGCTCAGCATTACAGAAACTCGCTGATCAGATCACAGACACAGAACAACAATACCTGGACTCCGTTTTAATAATTCTCGGGGACTTTAATAAAGCCAATCTCTCCCGTGAACTGCCAAAATACAGACAGCACATCACATGTCCCACCAGAGACAGTAATATAAGAATGCTTCAAACGCTCCACCATCATCCCCATCCCAAAGAAATCCAAAATTACAGGACTTAAAGACTACATTCTTCGATGTACTGAAAAAAAATCTATATAGATTACTTTTATGTGGTCTTTTGCGAGCGGGAGCGGGACAAAACATGAATGTCGCAGGCGGGAGCGGGACCAGATAAGATATATTTCTGCAGGCGGGTGCGGGACAGAATCTTGCGAAAAGTCCGTCCCGTGCAGGTCTCTAGCCTGTGGTTCTAACGTCTGTGGTCATGGAGACTGTGACTGCAGTGGAGTCATTCAGGTTCCTGGGCACCACAATCTCTCAGGACCTGAAGTGGGACACTCACATAGACTCCATTGTTAAAAAGGCCCAGCAGAGGTTGTACTTCCTTCGCCGGCTGAGGAAGTTCAACCTGTCACAGGAGCTGCTGAAATAGTTCTATTCCGCCATCATTGAATCTGTCCTCTGCACATCTATAACTGTCTGGAACAGATACAGAACGGCCAGACACAGGAACAGTTTCTTCCCTCAGGCAATCCATCTCATGAACACTTGACAATAACTGTGGAACACACAACACTATTTATACACTCATACACTTATTTATCTGACACACATACTCAGTCTACATTTCAATTTGCACACAATATATCTGTACATACAACTGTCGATTTACTTGTTCGATTTTTTATTTATTTTTATCTGTGTTTTTTTGTTCTGTTGCACTGTGGAAGCTTCTGTCACGAAAACACATTCGTCGTATGTGTAAACATACCTGGCAATAAAGCTCATTCTGATTCTGAGAGCTAAAGAGAGCAGACTGCTCTGTGCGCTTTCGAATCGCTCTCGCGGATGTAAAACACTGTAGTCAAACACACCGGCTAGTGCTGCAGGCTTATTGGCTCACTGACGCGGATGGGATTAACCCCTTAGGTATCGAAATTTGGTACCGAACGACGAGACATTTTTCGATAAAAAGTATCGAAAAAGTAAAAAGTATCGAAATCGATACCCAGCCCTAGTAACAGGCAATGGCTAGATACTCTTGAATATAGTTCTCCAGCGAACGCGGGCCTTGTTTAAGAGCTAATAATATTTGTGCTGTGTCCATACCTGGCCAATGTTCTTCTG
This sequence comes from Sinocyclocheilus grahami, assembly GCF_001515645.1. NCBI lineage: Eukaryota > Metazoa > Chordata > Actinopteri > Cypriniformes > Cyprinidae > Sinocyclocheilus > Sinocyclocheilus grahami. Next base: position 2,122,800 of record NW_015505207.1, on the reverse strand, counting down.
AAAAGCTGCTGGATACTTGTGTGGCCGAGTATTCTGTAACCGGGCAAACGAGACAAGAGACGTGCAGATCCCTTTGCAAGCTTTATTAGACAGAGACATGGTCAATAACACAGGCAGGGTCGAAACACCAGCAAACAGGTATGGCATGGGCAAGACACAAGAGTATTCCAAGGACAGATATGATCAGACTCCGGCGAACAATATCCAACAGGGCAAGGCAAAGAGAGATAATCCAGGTACGCAGAAATAGTCCAGGCAGGGGCTAACAGAGTCTGAATGGTAAAACAATAGATAATCCAAGGTACACAGGCAGGAATCAGGAAACAGGTAATAGCAATACTAGACTAGACTATGAAAACACGAAATGGCTCAGTAAAGCATCTATCATGGTCAAGGAGAGTGATAAATGCAGAACAATTCTCTGCGATTAGAGAAGGATTTGAGTGGTTGTTATATAGTGTGTGTGTGTGATTGGCTGCAGGGGAGTCCAATCAGTGCAATGGCGCATGGGAAATGTAGTTCAGGGTGACATGCAACAGTTTGTGTGGTGTGAGAGTCAATGTAATCAGAAGGCGACCTCTGGTGGCGAGCAGACGGAAGACCACGGACCGGATTTGCGACAGTGGTTGATGCACTCCACATTTACTCTAGCCACATTATTTTCCCCATCTGTCTGAAATAAAGTGGTCTTTATCTACGACAAGACTGCATTATGTTCTGCAACATCTAGACAGACCAGGGACTTATGTGAGGATCCTGTTCGTGGACTTCAGCTCGGCCTTTAACACCATCATCCCAAACCTCCTACTGCCCAAACTAACTCAGCTCTCCGTGCCCACCTCCGTCTGTCAATGGATCAACAGCTTCCTGACAAGACAGGCAGTAGCTAGTGAGGCTGGGAAAATACACATCCAGCACCCATATAATCAGCACTGGAGCTCCTCAGGGTTGTGTTCTCTCCCCACTGCTGTTCTCCCTGTACACCAACGACTGCACCTCTAAAGACCCCTCTGTCAAGCTCCTGAAGTTTGCAGACGACACCACAATCATCGGCCTCATTCAGGATGGTGACGAGTCTGCTTACAGACAGGAGGTTAAAGAGCTGGCTGTCTGGTTCAGTCTCAACAGCCTGGAGCTCAACACGCTCAAAACTGTGGAGATGACCGTAGACTTCAGGAGAAACCACCCTGCACTCCCCCCACTCACCATCATGGACAGAACTGTGACTGCAGTGGAGTCATTCAGGTTCCTGGGCACCACAATCTCTCAGGACCTGAAGTGGGACACTCACATAGACTCCATTGTTAAAAAGGCCCAGCAGAGGTTGTACTTCCTTCGCCGGCTGAGGAAGTTCAACCTGTCACAGGAGCTGCTGAAATAGTTCTATTCCGCCATCATTGAATCTGTCCTCTGCACATCTATAACTGTCTGGAACAGATACAGAACGGCCAGACACAGGAACAGTTTCTTCCCTCAGGCAATCCATCTCATGAACACTTGACAATAACTGTGGAACACACAACACTATTTATACACTCATACACTTATTTATCTGACACACATACTCAGTCTACATTTCAATTTGCACACAATATATCTGTACATACAACTGTCGATTTACTTGTTCGATTTTTTATTTATTTTTATCTGTGTTTTTTTGTTCTGTTGCACTGTGGAAGCTTCTGTCACGAAAACACATTCGTCGTATGTGTAAACATACCTGGCAATAAAGCTCATTCTGATTCTGAGAGCTAAAGAGAGCAGACTGCTCTGTGCGCTTTCGAATCGCTCTCGCGGATGTAAAACACTGTAGTCAAACACACCGGCTAGTGCTGCAGGCTTATTGGCTCACTGACGCGGATGGGATTAACCCCTTAGGTATCGAAATTTGGTACCGAACGACGAGACATTTTTCGATAAAAAGTATCGAAAAAGTAAAAAGTATCGAAATCGATACCCAGCCCTAGTAACAGGCAATGGCTAGATACTCTTGAATATAGTTCTCCAGCGAACGCGGGCCTTGTTTAAGAGCTAATAATATTTGTGCTGTGTCCATACCTGGCCAATGTTCTTCTGAAAAGCTGCTGGATACTTGTGTGGCCGAGTATTCTGTAACCGGGCAAACGAGACAAGAGACGTGCAGATCCCTTTGCAAGCTTTATTAGACAGAGACATGGTCAATAACACAGGCAGGGTCGAAACACCAGCAAACAGGTATGGCATGGGCAAGACACAAGAGTATTCCAAGGACAGATATGATCAGACTCCGGCGAACAATATCCAACAGGGCAAGGCAAAGAGAGATAATCCAGGTACGCAGAAATAGTCCAGGCAGGGGCTAACAGAGTCTGAATGGTAAAACAATAGATAATCCAAGGTACACAGGCAGGAATCAGGAAACAGGTAATAGCAATACTAGACTAGACTATGAAAACACGAAATGGCTCAGTAAAGCATCTATCATGGTCAAGGAGAGTGATAAATGCAGAACAATTCTCTGCGATTAGAGAAGGATTTGAGTGGTTGTTATATAGTGTGTGTGTGTGATTGGCTGCAGGGGAGTCCAATCAGTGCAATGGCGCATGGGAAATGTAGTTCAGGGTGACATGCAACAGTTTGTGTGGTGTGAGAGTCAATGTAATCAGAAGGCGACCTCTGGTGGCGAGCAGACGGAAGACCACGGACCGGATTTGCGACAGTGGTTGATGCACTCCACATTTACTCTAGCCACATTATTTTCCCCATCTGTCTGAAATAAAGTGGTCTTTATCTACGACAAGTCCTGAGTTGATTGCTGTGAAGTTTGGAATATATTTAAATAACCTGAAATTAATATATTTTTTGTCCCTGAAGGGACATTTTTCTTGGATCTGTGGCGCTGTACACAGAGATAAAACACGATTGCCCTCTTTCAAATCATCATATAAACTGTCCGTAACACCAAAGCCAGCTCATGATGTTTCTGGTTTCTGGCCTACTTATTTAAATCATCTTTGTTTTTAACCATATCTTTCCCAAGTATGCCATTTTCTGTGAATATGCGAGACTTCTAATTCATTAGCAGCTATAGGCTAAAAACTAGAAGAATAACAAAGAAAGTAGAGTAAAACTATTTGCACCACAAAACAGTGTGATTATGTTTACGATAATGAATTAACATATAAACAATATCATTCTGCAATATCAAGCAGTTTAACAGACTGTTTTTGTACATCTAAAATAACTGGAAGTGTCTGACCCTGAAAGCTTTGCACATTCCAGTAGAAAAGTGTCTGTGCGCTTATGTTAAAACTAAGGTGAATACACAATTGTTCCAACGCTTACTGTACATTACGTGTCAGCTCACTGACTGATTGACTTTGAAAAGATGTAGTTGCACATTCTTAGTCACAGAACGATATCAGTTGCTTCCAGTGGAGTCACAGTGTTACTTGGTATAAAAAAATGATAAAATACATAAAATGTCATTTTATTTTATAAAACATTATTCTTATTATTTACAATATATATTATTTAATTTTAAAAAGCTGCGTAATCTGATAGTGTAATATGCATTACTTGATTTTTGTCCCCGATAATGATATTTGTTAATTCATGAGCACTGGCATGCTGACCAACCTATGGAAGCCACAGTTCTGGATGAATGTTAAGATCTGGTCAGAATCCAATTACGGATGTCATTATCGTAGCACCTCAGCTTCCATCTCTTCTCTCGATAATAGCCATCTCTAACAGCCACAATTGCATGTGTCAGCAAAGGACCCAGCAGCCACTGCCCCAAGATACGTTCAGTATGGATTTACAGTCAGCAGTAAGAGTACAACGTGAAATTCTAATCCCTCCTGTTTGTTATTTTATGACCATTGTTATACCTTTGTTTTTAAGAGTAACGGAGTTGTTCAGCAGGACATTTTCTGCCAGTCTGTGTTTACCCAAAGATAAGGTGAAAAAAACATTTCTGGGGGAAAATGTGTTTGTCGCATATGTTTTACAGTAGCAGAAGCTACATGTCGGTTAATTGCAGTCTGATGCTGTTTTCACTTTCAGCTCGCTAATGATAAGTGACTGCAAGGGAATTACAAACCTCTTATTACTGACTTCATGACTTATTCATGACTCTCCAACATGACAATTCCAAGTGATGCATGCTTAGTTTAGTCAGTATGCATAGGGACAGAATTATTTTCAATTCCTTGCGAGAATGTGTATTTGGTTTTAGAGTGAGGTGCGTGCATTTTTAGCTTCTGGAGTTTTTGATAATTCTGTTTTTTTGGAGTAGCACTTAACTTTGCCCCTGTGTTTGAAGTTTCCAAGTATTTTGTGGCGAAAAGCAGCACTGCCATCGCAATGAAATGATGAACATGGACTAATATAAAATAATATTGAATTATTCAGCATTTGGGTGGGGAATCAAGAATCTTTCCCATTAAGAAAAATACAGCATAGTTGTGCTATTTCTAATGAACTGAAAAAAAGCTATTTCAAACATTTAGCAAAATACACATTCTATTCGGTGCACAATATAATGTGCAACACTTTACATTTTACTCATAAATTATATGTAATATCTAATTTAACTTGCACTAGAAAGATTTCCTTTGGTATCTCGTGATTTTAGGGTACGTGAGTTGATGAACTTAAAAAATGATGGGATACTTAGCCTCAAATACAGCTCCGAGGCAGTATTTGAAATAGTGTGGATATAGTGTACATTAAGGACACTGAGCTTTGGCATTTTTCAGACCTGGGACATTCCCTGTGCACTTATTTCTTGTCACATGCATGCACTCTCAAGTGGCCAAGACTACAAGTATGGGTATTCAGACAGGCCTGCAGGAGTGGTGTTTTGTTTCTGAATGAATCAGTTGAATAAATGATTCATTGAATCTCTCATGAAGACATTGGCTGAATTTGAAAAAGCGAATACTGTTCTTAGTATATCTAACATGTCTTTAGATGGCAGAATAGCGAGAGTGGCATGGTAGCATGCTATTCCGAATTCAGTCAGACTAGTTGTGTTCCTAATTATAAATATGTTTTGAACAAACTGGTTGAATGATTGATTCAATGACTCGTTTACAGTCACTTCTGAATGAATCTGTGTTTTTGAACAAATCATTTGAATAAATAACACCAGGACTCACTCGTAAAGACATTCACTTGTTGCCACCTACTGGTTTAGCGATGTAGAAAACTTTTTCTCTTGGTCTCTCAGCCAGTCAATTTGAAGGTTAGGAACTTACTGTTGTATTATGATATTTGTGTATAATGATTGCATCATGGGAGTTTAGTACATATCAAGGCACAGTAAATTAATTCATTATTAGATTTACGCTATATTTACAACTGGATACAGAGATAAAACAATATATCAGTCTAAACTTTATATGTGACCCTGGAGCACAAAACCAGTCTTAAGTAGCACGGGTATATTTGTTGCAATAGCCAACAATACATTGCATGGGTCAAAATTATTATTATTATATATTTTTTAAATCATTAGTCGAGGCATTTGTTGCATCCAGTGGGGATATAATTATGGATTATAATGACTTATACTGTCTTTTTTCGAGTTGTGTTGCATTGCGCCGCGTAAACATAAAACCATCTCTGCATTTGTGATCGGAGAAATGACAAACAACAAGCCCAACTCTATACTGTCTTCGAGTCAGAACAGCCAGCATTGTAGTCTACTCTCCCAGGATCAGGAAACGGTTCTCCAAAAAATGTGCTGCACACATCTGAATATTTGGGATGAAGTGTTCTGGAACAGTGTTGTAAATACAACTTAACCACTGATTTCTAGTCGTGTCCATTTTTGGAAGGCCAAACAAAGTAGTTTCGCTTTCACAACGAAACACAGCGTCACACATGGCGGCCTAGAGTGAGCAGAGGCCGGAGGATAAAGTGAGGAACGGCCGGAGGGCTAGAGTGAGCAGAGGCGGTGGATTCGACGAAGGAGCGTCCGGAGGGCTTGCGGCAACCACATGTGACGACCCCGGGCTGGACTCCGCTTCGTCCACGGTGAAAGCCGATCCGGTGATCCACAGCACAAAATTGTAGTTTTTCCTCAGCAACCAGCTCCAGGCATGACGAAGCAGATATCGTCCTCTTTTGGAAGGCCAAACAAAGTAGTTTCGCTTTCACAACGAATCACACAGTGCCTTTACGACATGGCGGCGGCAACAACAATACTACAGCGAGAATAAAAGTTACGCCTTCTTTCTTTCCCAAATCTTCCCACATAGTGACATAGGTATGTGGGGGCGTGTTACAACAAGCTTTTTTAGGTAGGCGTGGCTGACTCTTAACTTTTATAAAGAATATCTCTTTGGATTTGAGACTTTAGTCTTTGCAACTTTACAGATCTTCTTTATGCACCAAGAGCTTGTAACACTCCAAAGAGAAAGGAAAAATTGAAATCGCATCATATGACCCCTTTACTTTTTGCTTAGTAATATGCATTGGTAAGAACTTCATTTGGACAACTTTAAATGCGTTTTCCTCAATATTTTTATGTTTTTGCACCCTCAGATTCCAGATTTTCAAATAGTTGTATCTCAACCAAATATTGTCATATCCTAACAAAGACATCATTGGAAAGCTTATTTATTCAGCTTCCAAATGATGTCTCATTTGATAAATCTCAAAATCATGATTTAAAAAAATTTACATTTATGACTGGTTTTGTGGTCCAGGGTCACATATGTTCATGTTTATCTATGTGGACCTGAATGGTCACACTTTAGTTTAGGGACCAATTCTCACTAATAAATTGTTGCTTATTAGCATGGTTTTACTAGCATATTGGCTGCTTATTAGTACTTATAAAGCACCTATTCTGCATGACCATATTCTACATACAGTACCTAATCCTACCCAATACCCAAATTTAACAACTACCTTACTATTAATAAGCAATAAATTAGGAGTTTATTGAGGCGAAAGTCATAGTTAATGGTTTGTTAAGGGTGAGAATTAGATCTTAAAATAAAGTGTGACTGCCTGAATTTAGCATATGGATACTACATCTAAAGTGAATTTAGCAGGGCTGTTTTAACATGTTTTGGCCTTTAGTCAACGTTATGGTCATATGTGTTTTGCTGTGAGTTGCCCACACCCTGCAAATGTCCCAAAGGAGAATATTCTGCTGTTTTTGCGGTGCCACACAGTGACTCATGTACAGTGAGTCAATGATGGGATAAGTAGACTCTTTATGTTATTTTGGGCTATTGAGAGAGAACAGGAACAAAATAACAGGTTGGGCTTGAACATACACCTGTACCTACATTAACCACAGCTCCACATGACTCTGTTTTAATAGCATCCCTCTCACTTTCTCCTCTCTCATCAACACTTACTTAAATAATTTTGCACATTCTGAAAATACACTAAAAGTGCTACATTTTCTTTTTATCTCTTACAAGTTCATAGTCTGAATAATTTGCAATTTAATGACTAAAACAGAGTAATGGTGCAGGTGTGCTTTCTCTTTTGCTTCCATAAGTGTGTATGTGTGTCATGTTCCCAAAAGGTGTGATGAAATCCTCACGGGATGTGCACACCATGCATAACGCCCTCCCCACAGGAGCGATTGACAGCTGCCCCATCCTTTCCTGCCTCGTTGCCCTCCTCTTTAGGCCACGTGTACAGAAATTACTGCATTTTTTTAACCATCTCTCTAAATTACCCATGAACACATTAACTTGTGTCGTCAGACACACATTAGACACAGATGAACAGATGGCGTTGTGAACAAACGTTTAAGTGCGTGGTTTATTTTGAACACTTTTTGGAAGTGCTGAGCTCAAGAAAAAGGGGTGGTTCTGGGCACGTGTCTCCTCACCTCTGAGCTTTAGTTAAAGGTCTGGTTCCACGGTGAGGATGACACTGAATCTCCTGTGATGTGCATTTAGGAACGCATATGTTTTGTGTGGGAGTGCAGTAGACGTTCATTGTTTTTTGTTTGCACTCCATTCCCTGTTAACCCCAGGTGTAATGAGCGTTTTACAGAAGTGTAAATTGTAAGTCTTTTCTTACAATTAGAACAGTTAAGGACAGATGCCTCTATTTCCTTTAAGGCGGGAAAAGAAAACCTCTATTAAATACGTCACCTGAGATGTGGAGCAGTTATAGCTCACTGAAAAGCTGTGCTGAATATTTATGAATGTTTAGACATTTGCAGTGATGTCTGACACATGGAGCATTTCTAAAATGTTTTTCTCTTAAAGTTTCGTTGAGCATTGGCTGTGGTTAATGAAGTAGATAGGCCTTATTGCAGCATAGATCTCTGTGAATTACATGTGCAGTCATTCTATGCAATTCAGATGATTTGTTGTAATTTCTGACCCCAAATGGAAATGCAGTATTAGCATTAATTCAAGACACTAAAAGTCCCACACCAAACACATGTCATTGGTTGAACAAAAGTTGCTGTGTCATGCAACTCAAATAAACAGAGCAATGCTGAGAGTGCCACAGAACCACAGTGTTTACAGTATCTGGGAAGTCAACCTATATATGGTTAATGGTTTATAAGTGTGTCTGCATATTAAGCTAGAATAGAAGAAAAAAATGTGAAAAGAAAAAAAAATACAAACAGCAGCTTTGAGTCATCTACCTCATTTAAATAATGAATATTAATGAGTACATATGAATGGCCAAATTGGATTCTAATTATTTCCTTTGATTTGTTTGTTGCAGCAGCTATTTTGTACTTTTATGAGAGGATTCAGGTGCTTAAATCTTCAATGACTTTGTTATTATACACTATGCTTATTTATCATTTTAATTTAATTAATTTATATATCAGTGCATGGTGTGGTGTAAGTTTGTGCTCCATTCAACTGAATGTAGAATGCTTTTTAAATTCCGATTTAATTTAGGTATTAAACAGGATGCAGAGTTTTAACTTGAAATGTTTCATCATCATTTTTGTATAACATGAATACTGTACAGCAAGAGAATGTGCCTGCAGTAACAATCATCACTCCTCCATACCTCCATAAGAACGGGCAAGTGAATTCAGATTATGCTGCTGAGTCTCATATACAGTACGTGACTCAAGAAAATGCCTATAGGCCTGCTTTTTCTAGCATTGACTCACTGAATTTTTAGTGTGACTTCCCAACATGCAGTAGGGACATGGAAAGCACATCCACTGTGCATCTGTGCACACGTATGCTCCTGTGTAATCTGGCACTGTGACACAAGTGCCACATGGTGACTGTGATTTTGCCAAGTAGGACATGTTCCAGGATCAGCATAATTTGTTGGTCTTAGAATCCTAACACTATCGCTAACCTGTAACTGAACATTTAAGTAGTGTTAAATCAGAAGAATGGCCCTACCCAGTCCTGGTTTAAAGAAATATGATTCCAGCACCAAGAATGATGATGCCCTACTTGGCAAAATCATGAGTTGCATTCCGATTCGCAGGGTCCCTGCGCAGTGTTGACTGCTCCCTACATACTCAGCAGGGGTATCTGATAAGTGCATCTCAAAATGCACTTATCAGAATCTCAAAAATGTTAATTTAGAGTCTAACAGACAACACTTGAGTTGCTCAGATTGGTGTTGAATAAGATAGCATCCATATGCTTGTGTAAATAGAAGGGGGTCTTAAGCTCCCTCATTTGAGCTAAAAGCCTTGCGTTCCTCAATGGACTTTGGTCAAGAGCCTATGTTCTGTGCAGCTAGAGGAAGATCCACTTCAAGTTGATTGCTGGCTTCCTTCTGAGTCATGCCCTGGTCTCTCTGTCTCCATCTACCCTTCTCTCCAAAATGCTAAGTTTAGTGTTTTATTGTCAGCCACCGCAAAACCCGTCACTCTGTGGCGGAACTTGGCGTCCGGTTGTGATTTACATTCGCTTCGTGTTTGGAAAGTAATCCTGACAAATGTGGAGATCTTAATCACTTTGTACTTTGCCCATTCATTTTCAAGCCTAGCAATCATGTGAATGAGCTGCATTACTAAGCATCATACTGCTTTAAGAGGGCATAAAAACCGGAGGTAATTTGCTCTCATATGTACCTGCAGAAGTGCACTTCGGAGTGCAGGAAGTGCAGGGAACCATGTGACTGCTGCTCTGTAAATGAGGGGATGTTCATCGCTTAATGGAGGCTGTGTATGATCTTTATGCCACCTTTTATGCGCTATACTTCTCTCAAATGGCATATTACACCCTAATGCACGACAGTGACTCTGTGTGAAGTGTGTACTATTTTCCGAATGATTGAATCACTCAGCAGACTCTCATGGATCAGATCATTTCAGTGCTTTCCATAGAATCATTTGTACCCTGCAACACTGCATGCAAATAGTTTTTATATAAAGCTTGTGCTGGATTGGTGTGTTGTATGGGTTATGTGGATCTCACATTTTGCTAAATGGCAAAAGCTCTAGCGCCATTGTTTAATTAAACAATGGTGCCATTTTAACACTTAACAGATGTCTGCATGAACAGTTGTTTAGAAAATAGGGATGCACCTATGTTACTGATACATTAAGTTAAGAATTGCTTTCATGTCACAGCCAATAGCTGGCAAATTCCTATTAAATTGCATGTTTGTAAACTTTGTTTCATAAAGTAAAAATACAATTCTAAAAACTGAAAATTGTTTTAAATGTATTTAGGCACCACAGTATTATATTATACATAATTTAAAAAATAGGGCTGTCAAATCAATTATGATTAATTGCATCCGAAACGTGTGTGTACTACTGTATGTATATTATATGTATATATAAATACATGCACATACGTGTAATTATATTTAAGAAATATATGTAATATATACTTATTTATATATAATATAAATCATATTCAAAAACAAACTTTTATTTTGGATGCGATTAATCGATTTGACAGCCCTAAAACATTATATTCATTTTGATATTTGCTAAGGTTTAAACGGTGTATAAAATGCAAAAATGAATATGCACAATTATTCAATATTAGCCAATATATCTCCAATAGACTGCTACACAAAATACCTATAACCAATATGCTACTAATGTATTGTGCATCCTTAACGTAAAACATGAAAAAGTAATGGAAAATGTGTACAGACAAGTCACAATTTCTCTGTCTGAAAGTAATGCTACACATTTGTTCCCGGAAGTTGTGATAAGTCAGCCAATCAGATTAGAGCTTTCCAGATTGAGAACTTGCATTCCAGTTTAGTGAGCAATATGCATCAGATGGTCAGTGAGCGAACTGTGGGCGTCTGAGGCTGAGACTACTGTAGGCCACAGCTGGTGCTACTTTGTTGCTTGTATTGCTTGCCAAATCACCTTAGTGCTTTTAGACCCATGTTAAACATTTGGTGGTTAGGTGGTGGCTGTACAGCGTTTGATATGAAGGACTCCATCTGATTTCCTGACCCCATTGATTGCAAGCAGTGCTACTGAACTTAATTAGTCCTGGTGCCAGTTCAGTGCAGTCAGCATGACCCAGCCCACACCACCCTCACATCTCTGGCTTCTTATCAGTTCAGACTGCACCAAAGAGCGCTCTCCCACTGGAGATGTCTCCAACTGACCAAACATACTGTACAGAGCCACAAACACTGGGTATGTGTGTGCATAAGCTAGTAGTGATGTCCAAGTCTAATGATGTGCTAGGCATTATACTGTAGCACTCATTGCCTTGTGTCAATATAGCATAGTGATGGATTTTATAGAAAGAAACATCAGTAAAATTACATTTATAAAAAACTTTTGTCTCACTTTTACTTCTTGTCTGTTTGTCCATCCATCCATCCATATACTGTATATATATATATATATATACACACATACATACACACACATGTGAATCATCTGAACTGTATATCATTGTGATCTGCATGTCTGCACTCCCAAAATCCAGCCTTCAGCTGTTCGCTTGACCCTATAGGCCATGTTAGTGGCCCAGCCTATGGGCCATTACAGTCTAAAAGGACCATTGTTACAATGTTTTTTTCTTCTTCAGTTCTTTACCTCTGGTTTAGCATATATTCACTGCTTATCACAATAAAAATTAGTCCGAATATAAACTGTAAGCTCCCTTACTATATATGGTTCTAATGGGATAATTCTGTATTTTACTGTAATTTTACAGTAAAATGCTGTTAAATGTACAATTTTTAGAAGTTAAAAAAACCCAAATTATTTTATAATTTACGATGGAAATTCGCTCACATTTGATGTTTTTTAATTTGAAATGTTTCTTCTTAGTATTTTCTTTTCAGTTACATACAGTAGGGTTTTATGTTACATCTTGTGTTGTTAAATGAATGTTTATTGCATTATTTTAGTGTTGTGTGTTACCATGATGGTGTTTTGTGTTTGTGTGTATGATACCGAGCATCTGCTATATACTATATTAGTATTTTCCTCCGCTTGTATGCTATATACTCTGTTAGTATTTTCCTCAGCTTAAATGTGTGTGCACTGTAAAAACAACTCGTAAATGACTGGCAGCTACGGCTGCCAAACAAAAAACGTAAAATTAAAGTAAAATATCTTAATTTAAATAATTTTACAGAAATTTTTATTAAAGGTTTTACAGAAATTTGTTTTTTATTTGACAGATTTTTCCTTGTTTCAATTAGGATATTTTACTTTAATTTTATGGTTTTTGTTTGGCTGCCGTAGCTGCCAGTCATTTACCTTTTTTTTGCGGGACTTTTTTTTACAGTGTAAAACCCTTATTTTACAGATTTTTCCTAGATTATTACAATGAAAGCACTAAATGTTCTACAGATAAACACTGTTATTTTACAAATCATTACAATCAAAAACCTTCAATAAAGTGTCAAAGCATGCTCAAGATGAAAAATTAAGCTTTATTTGGAAGACAAAATACAAAGTCTGTACAAATGCCATATAAAATAAAAATTGTACATGGTTTTTGTTTGGCTGCCGTAGCTGCCAGTCATTTACCTTTTTTTTGCGGGACTTTTTTTTACAGTGTAAAACCCTTATTTTACAGATTTTTCCTAGATTATTACAATGAAAGCACTAAATGTTCTACAGATAAACACTGTTATTTTACAAATCATTACAATCAAAAACCTTCAATAAAGTGTCAAAGCATGCTCAAGATGAAAAATTAAGCTTTATTTGGAAGACAAAATACAAAGTCTGTACAAATGCCATATAAAATAAAAATTGTACATTTCAGTTTAAGAAATACAGCACAATTACATTTAAAATACTGTACTGATGAAGAACATAGAACATTTTCATCAAAATGTTGAATTAAATATATTCTTATATATATTCGGGTTGAAGGTCCAAATTTCAGTTTCAATGCAGCTTTCAAAGTTTTAGGTAGGGGTGGTTGACTCTTAACTTTTATAAAGAATATCTCTTTGGATTTGAGACTTTAGTCTAGGGATGTAACGGTATGAAAATTTCTAATCACGATTATAGTGACCAAAATGATCACGGTTATCGGTATTGTTAAAATGTGCTGAAAATGTTCAAAAAGTACTGACACACAAATCATTTCACCACGTTTTACATTTAAATTCAACAAACAACAAATAAAATGAGTTTTTGTTTGCATAACTAAAACAATAACATTGCCAATGATGTCTGGATTTTAAATGACAACATGACTGACAACAGTTTATCTAATAGCATGTTCAAATATCTAATGTAAATGTTCAAATAAAGCTTTGAAAAAGTTTCATAAAAGCTGAAATGTGAGGTTTACCATTTAAATAAAGAAAAGTGTCAAGTCAAAATGATAATTGATTAATAAATGATTATATGTATTAAGCAAAATAAGCTTCTCATTTTCATCAACCGGTCTAAATTTACTGCAGGGCATGCAAATTCGGTCCATTTTTTGGCCCAGACAAAAACTGCACCCAGGCTGAATGTAAATGTAACTCTCTGTAGCTTTTGGAACAGTAGAATTGGAGCTGTTTCCCGTAACCTCCAAGGACAAAGCAGCATTGCGCTTAAAACACTACTTTATTAGGTATTACATGGAGCGAAGACGAAAACAAAATGCCATCAAATATTTTCCGAAGACAGTCAGAATCTTCAGAGGTACATTCATATAATTAATTCATCCATATATTCATTTGTATAATTCCCTTGGCACTCTTTAAAACCTCCCAGCTTGTCCTTCATGTTTTCACACAAAACTAAACCACTCTGCTGCTGTGCGCACACGAGACTGTTACTTAAAACTGTGTTTTATGCTGCAGGGCTCCAAACTCATTCTTTCCACTGGTCGCTCTTTTGCGACTAGCTTTCTCAGTTGGTCACACCAGTACATGATTTGGTCGCAATGTTTTTATTTTTAGGGATTAATCAGTGCATGCTGATAAACTTTTATCATAGTTTATAGTTATATGAAAACAAAAGTGATTAACATTCAACCCCTTCTTTTTCATCAGTATTATTTGTGATTTAAATTTTAAAGGGAGTTTCTCTTTAGCCATTTATAAGCCAGGGTTTGGGTGCTTTCACTTTCGAATTCGCGATCTTAGTATCACGTTTTACAAGAAAAGATAATTGTCTCATTTGCTTACATACATCTATACATAGGCCTATTTCACTTTTTAAGACTAAAACAAAAGATGGATTCATTGTTATTCTTAATTAAAAAGCATAACAACAATAAAACGGTAAGATACAATGACAAACTAGCTTACAAAACGTTTATTAACAAAAACTAATAAGACGAGGCATGGCATAACTGCATGCTATATTATATACCGACTAATAAATTACAGAACATTTAGCAAACACTGAGGAATCAAAAAAAAGAAAAAAAAAAGAAAAGTAAAACTAAACTTGCTGTCAGAGACGGTGCTTGCATGTTTTTTCCCCACAAGAATACCAACATGTTCACCTTTGGTTTAAGAAGCGGTCTTTTACTTTACTTTAGCTTGAAAACCAATATTCGCGTCATTTTTGATTTGCGCTCCTACTGATGTGGCGAGTATAAACCAGGCTCTACATTCTATAAGTGCTGCGCAGTTCAAACGACTCATGCGGTTTCGTTATGCTTTCAGTACAGAGACGGTGCTTGCATGTTTTTTCCCCACAAGAATACCAACATGTTCACCTTTGGTTTAAGAAGCGGTCTTTTACTTTACTTTAGCTTGAAAACCAATATTCGCGTCATTTTTGATTTGCGCTCCTACTGATGTGGCGAGTATAAACCAGGCTCTACATTCTATAAGCGCTGCGCAGTTCAAACGACTCATGCGGTTTCGTTATGCTTTCAGTATCGTTTGATGTTTCTCATATGCAACAGAAATGGCAGCGCTTATGAGTTAAATAATGCGGTGTTCGCGCCAGTGCGACCGCACAAAAAATTTAGTCACACCGGCAGATAAAATTAAAGCAAAATGCGGCCATCTGGTCGGAGCCCTGTGCTGGGCAGTATTTATTTATCCTCAGTTGTTCAAATCGCGGTAACCGAATACGGTTATTGTGATCATTAAAATATGAAACGGTATTACTAACCGTGGGGTATTTTATCACGATTTATCATCAAACCGGTAATCGTTACATCCCTACTTTAGTCTTTGCAACTTTACAGATCTTCTTTATGCACCAAGAGCTTGTAACACTCCAAAGAGAAAGGAAAACTTGAAATCGCATCATATGACCTCTTTAATCCACAATTTAGTCACACCGGCAGATAAAATTAAAGCAAAATGCGGCCATCTGGTCGGAGCCCTGTGCTGGGCAGTATTTATTTATCCTCAGTTGTTCAAATCGCGGTAACCGAATACGGTTATTGTGATCATTAAAATATGAAACGGTATTACTAACCGTGGGGTATTTTATCACGATTTATCATCAAACCGGTAATCGTTACATCCCTACTTTAGTCTTTGCAACTTTACAGATCTTCTTTATGCACCAAGAGCTTGTAACACTCCAAAGAGAAAGGAAAACTTGAAATCGCATCATATGACCCCTTTAATCCACAATTTAGTCTGTCTCAGTTTGTTCCGTTTCTTCATGTCATTCCACACAGACTGGATGATGATCAGATCTCTGTGTGGAGCACTGGCTGTTGTCAGACAAAAACCTCACTGGATTATTACAATTAAATGGCAAAATGAATGTTTGGTAATGTAAACTGATATTTCCTCCTGACACATTACCGCAAAAGATAGAAATAACTGACTTAAAACCATTTTTTAGCTGCTGAAAATACTAGTGTTCTAATCATTTTGGGCACCACTGTAGCTCTGATAATATATGTAGACAAACATATGTATTTTAATTCTGAATTCTAGCTATATTAGTGTAATAATAAGTAAAACCAAAACATTCAACAAAAGGTCCATGACTCTGCTCCAGAAGTGACAGACACAGCAGATAAAGAGCAGTCCTCCTCCAAATTGCCAGTAATCAGCTGGCTCAGCTGGGGGTAAAAAAAGAAAAGATTGCGAGAAGACACCTGTTTTATCTGGGATTAAAACAAACTAAAACATGGAAGAAAAATACTGTGAACATTCCTTTAAAAATAAATTAATGTTAGTATGTCTTAATGTTAGACATAAATACTCACTTCCTCTGAAGATCATGTGGTAGAAGATTTTCTTTCCCAAAACTTCTGGATCATGAGGGGGAAGCACACACACAAACAAATTAATATCAATTTGTTTAATAAAACACTATCTACTTACTGACAGAGACATGGGCTTGCAAAAATGTACTCACCAGCTCCATACAAAATCTTCACAGTTGATCCAAAATCCTGGTTTACATACAGTATTCTTCTCCAAGGAATCCAAAGATCTTGCTTCACTTTTTGAGTTTGATCTTAAAACTAGCTAGGCGATATGACCATATTATTTCACAATATAGGACATTTTATTTCACAATAACAGTATATCACAATACAGTTATTTTTGTTATTTTATTAAACATAAGATCAAAGTATCAAATTACAAACAATAGGACTAATGCAACAGGACAAAGGTAAGTTAAATAAATTGTGATTTTCTCTTTAGTATTTTGTTGTTTGATTAAAATTATGACCGACTGCAGGTAATGTCAGGCTAAATTATACTGCTGTCACTTTAAGAAGAAAATGCACAGATACAGTATACTGACACGTCACCGGGTTTCCACCATAGACTGTATAAAAACATGGACGTAGTGTCCGTGACGTCACCCGTTGATTTCCGAAGAGCGTTTTTGAAGCTCAAAAGTGGGTGGAGGCGGGAGCAGGTTGCTGAAGCCACGCCCACCTAGCTCGACGGTGGTGACAGCAGCGGCAATCCACCTGTCACTCAAGTGGCCACGCCCTTAATTATGCAGAACTTTAAGGCTTAATAGAATTTAAACGGATGAGTTATAAAAAAAATTCACCCTCCTCACAGTTGTCATGAAGGGCAAAATTAGCTATATAGACCAAAATATTTTTTTGAACCAGGCTGTAAACATGTTTTTTTCTGCTGTAAAGTTGGGCATTCTGAATTCTAGCTATATTAGTGTAATAATAAGTAAAACCAAAACATACACAACAAAAGCTCCATGACTCTGCTCCAGAAGTGACAGACACCGCAAATAAAGAGCAGTCCTCCTCCAAATTGCCAGTAATCAGCTGGCTCAGCTGGGGGTAAAAAAAGAAAAGATTGCGAGAAGACACCTGTTTTATCTGGGATTAAAACAAACTAAAACATGGAAGAAAAATACTGTGAACATTCCTTTAAAAATAAATTAATGTTAGTATGTCTTAATGTTAGACATAAATACTCACTTCCTCTGAAGATCATGTGGTAGAAGATTTTCTTTCCCAAAACTTCTGGATCATGAGGGGGAAGCACACACACAAACAAATTAATATCAATTTGTTTAATAAAACACTATCTACTTACTGACAGAGACATGGGCTTGCAAAAATGTACTCACCAGCTCCATACAAAATCTTCACAGTTGATCCAAAATCCTGGTTTACATACAGTATTCTTCTCCAAGGAATCCAAAGATCTTGCTTCACTTTTTGAGTTTGATCTTAAAACTAGCTAGGCGATATGACCATATTATTTCACAATATAGGACATTTTATTTCACAATAACAGTATATCACAATACAGTTATTTTTGTTATTTTATTAAACATAAGATCAAAGTATCAAATTACAAACAATAGGACTAATGCAACAGGACAAAGGTAAGTTAAATAAATTGTGATTTTCTCTTTAGTGTTTGATTGTTTGATTAAAATTATGACCGACTGCAGGTAATGTCAGGCTAAATTATACTGCTGTCACTTTAAGAAGAAGATACAGTATTACAGTATACTGACACGTCACCGGGTTTCCACCATAGACTGTATAAAAACATGGACGTAGTGTCCGTGACGTCACCCGTTGATTTCCGAAGAGCGTTTTTGAAGCTCAAAAGTGGGTGGAGGCGGGAGCAGGTTGCTGAAGCCACGCCCACCTAGCTCGACGGTGGTGACAGCAGCGGCAATCCACCTGTCACTCAAGTGGCCACGCCCTTAATTATGCAGAACTTTAAGGCTTAATAGAATTTAAACGGATGAGTTATAAAAAAAATTCACCCTCCTCACAGTTGTCATGAAGGGCAAAATTAGCTATATAGACCAAAATATTTTTTTGAACCAGGCTGTAAACATGTTTTTTTCTGCTGTAAAGTTGGGCATTTTAAGATGGGGAGTCTATGGAATTGACTCCCTTTTGCAGCCAGCCTCTAGCGGCCAGTTGACGAATTACAGTTTAAGTCACTTCCTTGTTGGCTTCACGAGAGAGAGCGGGAGGTTGCCGCTTGGTTTCCACCTAAATGTTAATCTTGACTCCAAACATTAGCGACTGTGTTTAAGTCAAGTGAATTTTGAGATGACTGTGTGTATTTGACCATTCAAGTGAGGCGCGGCTTTGTGTCTTCACTCATTTCATCACCATGCACATCCTGCTATTTATTCCTCATTAATGCACATTTCTTTATCAACTCTAAGTAGTACTGTGCTCTAAGTTTCTATGTTGCGCTTCATATCATCGCCACGACATGGTCATATATCGCCCAGCCGCAGCTAACAGTATTAGCTCATACTAACAAAACACAGTAACACACACTGGTAGGACATTGAGATGTATAATCGCGATTAGCATCTCACTTCAATGCACTGTATCTTGATGTAACTAAAGAACATTATATAAGGTACTTAACTTTACTTACCTTTTGCAGTTTGCATGTCTGTTAGCTGCTGGTAGAAGTCTGCGTCCATAGTCGCGTTTATTTTTTCTCAATCGTCATCCCACAACCTAAACTCGCTCAAAATATAAATGAAACAGTCGGACGTAAAATAATCCATGTAAAAGCCATTACAGTTGAACCGAACGAAGCAGACTGCAGCAGAGGCCGATCGGCGGCACACACTGCAACAGGGTATTTTCAAATTTAACCGGGAAAACGGCGCGCTCACTCATTGGCCAGATTCCTGAGTGACGGTCAGATTAACCAATTACGCTCAAAGCAACACTGCGAGACCGCAAATAGCATTGCAACTATGAAAAAAATAAATAATAACTTGTTTTAAGTGAAATATTACAATTTCTATTTATTTTTATTTGTAGGTTGTTACATTTAATAAATTGTTCAAATGGTGATTTCACATTATGCTAGGCCTAGGGTTATGTGCATCTGAGCTATTCACTGTTCACCACCCCTCATTTCCCTACTGACCTGCTGGAACCCACATGAAGCCATCCTAGAATTTTAGGGTTAAATTAGGTTTAGGGCCAGAGGGACTATGTTTTCAGACAGGAGGGACTATGTTTTCAGACAGGATCAATAAAATATGCTGATTTAGGAACAGGTCTTGGCAAAATCATGGCAGTCATGTGTGTGTGTGTGTGTGTGTCTGATATTTATCACATGATGGGGACCAAATGTCCCCACAAGGATATGTCCCCATGAGGAAACATAGAGCTTATAAAGAATTAAGTTTTTTGAAAATCTAAAAATGCATAAATTTTCCTGTGATGGGTAGGTTTAGGTGTAGGGCGATAGAAAATACAGTTTGTACAGTATAAAAACCATTATGTCTATGGAATGTCCCCATAAAACATGGCAACACAACATGTGTATGTGTGTGTGTACGTGTTTGGCTACTTGTGCAGTTATATTTACATGACCAATAAGCACCCTTTTGTGTTTTAACAAATCCATGATCTTCCTTTAAGCACCAGTTGCGCAGCTATGGCATTTTCATTTGGCCCTTCAGTGTTACACAGCCTGTTGGTTAATACTCTGTCCACCATAACACTTATTTAAAAATAATGCCATAATTGCATGCAAGTTACAAAATTTGTCTACATACTTTTATTTAATAGCATAGATATTGCAAGCTATTGACTGCAGTAGGACTTTATAGCATTTGTGAAATGAGACAATGTAAACTGAAAATTTTGAACTTCTCACCATAGAAAGTGAAAGTCTGTTTTTTTTAGTTATTCAGAAGTAAAGACAATGTATAGGTTGGCCCTAAGAGCAATGTTCCATTATGAACATTGTTGTCCTTCCCACATAGCAAGCGATCTTGGCCCAAATGTGACCTCAAGCTGGAACTGCTGGCCTCCTGTCGGCAATGGCAGGTACCCTTTCAGCCAGAGCTGGGCCATGTGTGGTGATGGTACAGCATGGATCACAGCAAACATGAGGGCCGATTGCTAGTGGGAGGAGTGTGGCCCAGATCAGTCCAGCGATTATGTGGCCCAAATCAGGCTTGTGATATGACAGCATATTTATTATGTGACCCATGATAAACAAGATAAATAAAATATTGCATGATAATGGTTAAATGATCACAGAAATTTTAAAGAAGTGTAGTATTGTTTAAATGTTAAGCAAAATTAAGCAAATCAGTAAATCAGTCAACTGCAATAAACGGCACTTAATTATAATTTATATTATATTTTATATTATTCTTCTCAGAACAAATAATATTAGAATCCTTACATAAAGAGAGAGAGAGAGAGAGAGAGAGAGATCATTTAACCATTATCATGCAATATTTATTTGGTTTACCATGGGGGACATACATTTATTAATATGCTGTCATGCACAAGCATTAAATAACATGATCATAAAAGTATTTTTATTCAGATCTTACGTGTGATGCTTTGTGTGAGGAACAGATCCAAATTCAAACCATTCCGCGATATATATCTCCTTCCTCTGTAGCTATAGTAACAATTTCAAAATTTGCCGTTAAGAAATTTTACAACAAGTTTTACGACAGCGACATCAAACTCTTATTGGCTCTCGACGGTTTCGTCATAGATTGCGACATGCCGTGTTTCCGGTGATGCGTGTTTTGAATGAGGATCGCACGCCTTTAAGGAGTGGATCGGGATAGTATTTGCAGCATTTAACAACTTAAATTATGCCCTGCTCCTCACACTAAATTATTATATTCCGCCAGAGAGGACTGCGACTGCAACGCGTCGTCATTTGGACTACTGTGGTACTGCTTTTTGATATTTCTGCAATAAATTCTTTTGATTACACGTGTCTGTTTGTTGCATTTCTCTTATTGACTGTATACTTTATACACTCACTCTTTATTGGTTGATTTTTTCTTTATAAAAATAATTTTCTTTAATGCAATACATTTTTATTGCACAGTTACATGGTTTGTGGATTTTAAGGCTGATTTTCTATTCTATATATATTAGATTTCTATTCATTATAAAATAACTTTTTTACTTAAAATTACTTAATTTTACCGTATTAAAAAATGAGAAATTCTGTAATTTGTCATTAATGATATAATCCTTAATATAATGGTCAAGTTGTTAATTTACAGATATTGTTCGTAATTTTCCATGAATTTGTATGTAATTTATGAAAACAGGAAAAATACTTGATAAATTAGTGGTCGACCGATATATCACCAAGGCCGATATATCGGCCGATATATTTTTCAAATATCGGCATTGGTCCGATAAGTTTTTCTGATTGGCCGATGCGGTTGATGCGAGACTTTTATTTTGATGGCGTGCCGGAGTTTTATTTTGACTGCGCTGACAGTGTCTCCCTCTTGTTCGCAGTTCGCAGGTCGTAGTTAACAGTTCTGTCTAATACGGATAGAAGTCTGTCTAAAAATCAGATAGAACTGTTAAACAAAGGAATTAAAATGTATACAAAAAGTATTATAACGATTGCTTTTATATTATTACTAGTAGAAAGGCAAACATTATAATACTTTCTCGTTTGCCGTGAGCATTCAACAAATACGCATTTACACCATTTAAACAAATATTTGAATTGCTAATGAAAATTTAATTTCACAAACCTGGCAAACTTAGTCGAATCCAGTTGTGAGATCTAGTAATGCGTGCATGTGACCTGCATGATCGTGTGTTCTCTGCGTTACTTTCGGTCTGTGCAAATTGAATGCTTTAAACATTAAATTCGTGATTTCAAATTATGCTGCGCTTTATGCATTTGCCCACTGTCATATTCATGTCATTTTCACTGTGTGCTGTATTTGAAAAAATGTGATTCCCAATGCGCACAAACTTCCCAGAATACTGAGTGCTTTGTTGGTTACAGTTTACTTCCTTTTCAATTAGATTTTTATTAAATATTTATTTATTTGTGGAAAATACTACATCTAAAGTATAAGTATGTTTATTTTACAAATTTATTTTTGATCTATTTTCAAATGATTTCAAATTTCTTAAATATTAATTAAAATAAATACAATTATATCAGTTTTATATCGACCATCGGCCACCCTGCTTTCCAAGATATCGGCATTGGCATCGGCATCGGCATCAGCTGTCAAAAAACCAATATCGGTCGACCACTATTATAAATAATACAGTAATTTTTTGTATAAAAAAGAGAATTACTGTAATTTGTCATTAATGGAATAATACTTAAAATAACAGTCAAGTTGTTAATTTACATATATTGTTTGTAATTTTACATGAATTTGTATGTCATTTAAGAAAGCAGAAAAAATTGTGTATAAATAATAAGGTAATTTGCCTGTATAAAAAATTAGAAATACTGTAATTTGTCATTAATTATATAATCCTTAAAATAATGGTCAATTTGTTAATTTACAGATATTGTTCGTAATTTTACATGAATTTGTATGTAATTTATGAAAACAGGAAAAATACTGTATAACTAATACAGTAATTTTCCCGTATAAAAAAATGAGAATTACTGTAATTTGTCATTAATAATATAATCCATAAAATAACAGTCAAGTTGTTCATTTACAGATATTGTTAGTAATTTTACATAGTTTTAAACATAATTTAAAATTACAGTAAAAAAGAGTTATTTTCTGTAAAATTAGGATTTTTTTTTTACAGTGTGTATATGTATGTATAGAATGCAGCTGTACATTACCATATTTTAATTTAAATTATGGTGTGATGAACAGTATTTCGGTAAGTATGATTTTGTAAACTATTGTAATTTATAATGTGCAAGCATCTGCATAGAGACTCAAATTAACTGGAGAATAATTTTAAACCAGTTAATTTCAATGAACTGTCTGAATGAATTAATTCATTAAAATAACGCATTATTTCCCAATGCTTCACATAACAGAAAGTGGACATTTGATACCTTTTAGCATAACATCAATTCACTCACCTATTTACAATTTAGTGTCTTGTCACACTAGATATTGGAAAAAGTACTCTAGCTCAGCTGTTTTCAAAACACATTCACGCTAATTACAAATACAGTAGTTAGTAAATAGTACAATTAGTAGAGTAGCAGCACTACTTTTAGTTAATGACTCCCCAACTCACAGCAATGGAGAACCTCAGCAGGGCCTTATACATTTAACAGCATCTCTGCTTCATAAATAAGGGCAACTGTTGATGCTTTTACCAGCTTGATGATCAAAGCCACTCACTTTGGCGTTCTTGAGTGAGGTTTTATTTATTTATTATTATTTTTTATTATACAAAGTACTGTCCTGGCTGCAGGGGAGGTGATGTGACAGGTGCATGCTGGGAGTTATAGGATGGCTTCATGTGGGTTCCAGCAGGTCAGTAGGTTATGTGCTACCCATAGCAACACTTAGCCTGCTGCCCACATGCATTCCAGCTAAGCGTGCCACCCACTTCAGAAGCTGTGGGTGCAGGTGGAGGCTTGATGGTCCCATGAGAACCCACTAGGAGGTTAAACGAGGTGACATCTCTCTCTCTCTCTCTCTCTCTCTCTCTCTCTCCTTAACTGTAGTTCTTTCCATCTCCACCGCTCTGAAACCGTGAGCTCAGCTTATGATTTAATGCCCTATTCACTCCCCACTCCTTCCCCTTAGAACTCTGCCCCGCTAGTGTGCTAAATCAGTATCTGGCGCCACATATCAGGCAGACGTTTTTTCCCCCGGCAGAACAGGTCCCTGTGGCGAAGCTGGTGTTTTGCAGGATAACCTGCTCGCTAGCTGAGCTTCGCTGGGGTATGCATAGCTAAGGACATACTACAGCGAGTGCCATACATCAGCCGCACACAGATGAAAGAGACAGGTCTCTTAACGACAGCCTCCTGAGGGTTGCGGTGTGCGGAGAGAGCTGTCGTTAAGCAGATGGGCCGAGACCTGGAAGTGAACACCGCTCAGAATGCTTCCCTCATCTCCTTACAATATCTTTAAAGGCCCCTGGGGTTTAATAGAGCAGTTGTTGAATAATTGAGGAAGCTCAATAAAGCCTAAGTTAATTTATAGTTTTTTTTTTCTTATTTTTTCTTCCTGTGGTGGACGTCTCTTAACCTCCCACCGTCCGTCCCATCTTTGGCTCAAGGTGCGGAGTTGTATTGATTTGTTCACGGATGCTGAGTTCTGTTATATTTCAAAATGAATTATGATGAATGAAGCGGCATGGAGAAGAGCGCTTATGAATAATTTTCCTTCTCTGAATTCAGCTTATCTACTGCAGCCCGACCAGGATTATATCATGCCTTATATCATATGCTTTGTTCCATTGTGCCCTTTTGAGTCATTTGCGGCCAATGTTTGACTTGATAAATGAGTGTCCCTGTCTAGGTGCCAGACGGTTACAGGTTAGGTTGCGGGATTGACCTTAACTGTCGCCATGCATACAGCTCATTCTTGCAAATCATATTATATTTCTATGTGGCCCACCTGCAAGCACACGCACATGCACATACACACACACACACACACACACACACACACACACACACACACACACGCACACATACACATACACATACACCAGTCCACACCTTTAAATTAATATTACAGGTTAAACAACTTAATAGTTCAGTCATTTATTCACTCTCATGTTGTTCCAAAACTATGACTTCTGTTAATTTCTTCAGAGCACAAAAGAAGATATTTTGAAGATGGTTTTTGTACATCGAGTGAAAAACAAAATAATAATAGGTTTGTCATGTATGTTTGTAAATTTTGACAGAATAATTTTAACTTGTCTTTTAGTTTGAAAAAATAAAGGAAAACTTGTACAGTAATACACGTCCAATGGATGTCTATGGGGAAAATGCAGTTTTAACATAATTATGCCTTTTTGAGGTCAAGTAAACAAACTAAGGCAGGGGGTTTCAAACTTTTCTATTGCCAAGGACCTCACAATATGTATTCCTTGTCAGAGACCCTTGTCCTAAAATGTACAGGCACTTATATATTTTCTTATGGAAACACTAATTTTGCTGTGTGAGAAAAACAGTAAACATGATATTATCAAATCAAAATGTTGTAAATTTAAAGAATTTGCTAAATGCAAAATTAAATAATTTGCTTTTTCATAATAATTACATCAAAATAAAGTATTATCAAATGGAAAATGTGGACATCCATTGCAAGTGCATTCCTTACATATACTGTACTATACTGTATTTGTTTTGATTTTATAAACTGAGACACAATTGACAACATGCCACTTAACACTTTTTTAAAAATGTATCTGGCTGTTCCTCATTAGGCTGTAACGTTTGGCTTGGGTCTTGGGATTGAGAGGAGGGGAGTTAATGTGTTTTGCTCATTATGGCGGGACAATCAGATCCTGACTGATTCCCACGTCACAGCTAGACATCCACTGAACCAGCATGACAAAGGCCTGACATAGTTTTTTTATTTTCCTTTTTTTATTTCATGTCCACTAACTGTGGAATGGTGGCAGGGTTATGGAGCCAGTGTTAAAAAACAAACAAAAAAAAAAGGAGTGTGGACTATTCAATGTGTGCATGCATGAAGGGGTGATGTGCAACTGTAAATTAAGTTACAGCTAGTTTTTTAGACTAAAAAAATAATGATTTCTTGAACAGACCTAATTATGTGGAGGTCATGAATTTAGTATAGTCTTTTGCTACTGTTATTGTGAAATAGAGAGCTATTGAATGGCAGTCAAGGGCTGATTGTTGATTAAAGAGTGTCTTGCTCAGAATGTTAAGCACATTGCACATAAGACCTGAAACCTGAAATATTCAAAATATTTAAAAAAATAAAATAAATCATTTTTTGGCATTTTATATTTTACATTATACATTTGTGACTATTTCGCATAATTCTTATTTTATTTCTCGTACTTGCAAATTTAACTGACCATTTTTAACATTTTTTTTTCTTTTTTGCTTAGAATTATGATTTTATTATCTCAATTTGTGACTTTTTTCTTATAATTGTTGCTTTCCCACCCCCATGTTTTATTTATCTTAATTGTAGATTCGTGTGTTTACCACAAAAGTAAAGGCTTTTGCAGTCTTTGGAATTTAATTATCATCAAAGCTCAACTGTGCCATTTTTCAACATCACCTTTCTCCAGGGACTTTGCGTAATCGTCCCCTGTGATAATTCCTGCTGTATTTAAACCTCATCCATCTTATACAGTCCCAAAACACACCGAGACCACCCTGGATCATTTCCTGATTCTATAGGGTAAAGTAAATTGCCTGTAATTGGTGGATTGAGTACATTTACGTTAATTCATTTATTGGAGCCTTTTATGCAGAGTGACAAATGAGTAACTCAGAGGTCTAGTGCATATCACAAAAATGGAAATTAAGCTAGTGATAGCTCTCATTATGTCTTTGTAATTTGTGTCATAGGATTTACTTACAGTGTCTCCCACAAGAGCAGTCGCCTCCCTTTACATCAGCGCAAGCCCGTCTCTTCATTTGCTAAGAGAAATTATCTTGATCTTGGAATGATACATTATTATTATTATTATTATTATTGGTATACCCATAAAATCTGATACACACTGGGGTTGTCATTGTGTTATTATCAGGGCACCAATGTATTTCGCGTGGACCAGATGTGTTACCTCCCACAAGGACATGTTAGAGCAGACGACCTTTGATCAGCTGTTTGGTGTAAACTACATCAGAGCGATGGATCAATAGCTGCTCTCTTCTGCTAAATCTCATTTGTCTATGGGGATTGTACACATTCGCTAGCTGGTGAACATTCAGACTACTATTATGTGCTTTTTGTGGATGTTTTGTGAGAGAGCAGGCAAAGCGCCTTGAAACAAATGCTAAAAAGATACTATATATTAAAGAAACTAGTGTTTTGGATAACAAAAAGCATGATCTCTAATGAGAGAGAGAGGGTGTAAAACTATATTTATTTTGGTGCAATTCTTTTTACTAAAATTATTAATAGTAAAGCTAAATTTTAAAAAGTTTTCCAATTAATTTAAGAAAGATTGATAAAACAAACTTTCATATTAATATATAAAACAATTGAAATTACATTATGACATGTCAATTGTTTGTGACATTATAAAATAGTCATACTTTAATTCCAAAGGTTTACAATAAATAAAAGGCTAGTTTTCAGCAGATTACCTAGAAAATATATATTTTCAGTTTTTAAACTACTTTTTAAAATGTTTGTGCTCAGTAAGATAAAATAAATAAACTAATAATTTTATTAAGCAAAGATGCATTAAATGCAACGATGCCTTAAATGTTAAGACATTTATAATGTTATTATAATATTTATATTGAAAATAAATGTTGTAATTAAGCAGCACAACTGTTTTCAACATTGATAATAATAAGAAAATGTTCTTGAGCACCAAATCATTATATGAGAATGATTTCTGAATGATCATGTGACACTGAAGACTGGAGTAATGATGCTGAAAAATCTGAATGAATGTATAGAAAACCGTTATTTTAAATTGTAATATTTCACAGCATTAATGTTTTTACTGTATTTTGGACAAATAAATTCAGTTTGTTGAGACATCTTTCAAAAACAAGAGGTTTGTGTGTGGTTACCATGGTCTTACAACTTTCCTTTTGTGAAATATCTGTCAACTCTCCAGACCATGAATAAACACATCCACTATTTGCTATACACACTGGGCCACATCAATCAGATGGCACACTTTCTTTTTCTTTTTTTTAAAATGGCTTTTTGCCATCAGGACAGAGGAGAACCAACAGGACAGTAGAGAGAGAGAGAGGGAAAACCAAACTAGTTCTGTCTCTTACCTCAAGAATGAGAACAGACTAATATTTAGACAGCGTTCAGTAGATCCTTCTTGACAGCTCTCAGTTGTTGGACCCACTGTAACACTTTGGTGAGTTACTTTAATTGAATGTGCGCTTTAAGATTGATCCATCCACTCTCTTATATCCCTCTCCGGCTTATTTAGATCCTTATTGGCAGAAACCATCAGTGGATCTGATGTAGTCATTCATTTAGCTGTGTAAACTGTGCCAGAATGCTAAAACTACAGAAACAGGAGCGTTCCGCACAGATGCTTTTGTACAGTACAGCGCTAATACTACACCCCAAAACAGGACACAGAAAAAGGTGGTGGACAGATGGCGTCCTTGATTGCGTTTTCTTTGATCTATTACAACATTGCAGGATTCTTTAGGGTATTTAATCATCTGATGGTGGGTTGGTGAAAGACCCCTGATTGAGTAATGCTTGCAGAAATATTGCAGCTAGATTCTCCCCAGTGGCTGAACCTGGGCATTTATTCAAAGGAGGTCAAGCCCACAGGACACACAGGTTTATATGTGACCCTGGACCACAAAACCAGTCTTAAGTCGCTGGGGTATATTGTAGCAATAGCCAAAAATACATTGTATGGGTCAAAATTACAGATTTTTCTTTTATGCCAAAAATCATTGAGATATTAAGTAAAGATCTTGTTCCATGAAGATATTTTGTCAATTTCCTACTGCAAATATATTAAAACTTAATTTTTGATTAGTAATATGCATTGCTAAGAACTTCATTTGGACAACTTTAAATGCGATTTTCTCAATATTTAGATTTTTTTGCACCCTAATATTCCTGATTTTCAAATAGTTGTATCTCGGCCAATATTGTCCTATCCTAACAAACCATACATCAATGGAAAGCTTATTTATTCAGCTTTCAGATGATGTATAAATCTCAATTTTGAAAAATTGACTCTTAAGACTGGTTTTGTAGTCCAGGGTCACATATTATGGCAGTCTAAGTGGGATGAAGGATTAAAAGGCCTCGTCCTCAAGCCATATTGCCGATTCGGTCATGAAAAGATTAATTATTCATGAGTAAAAACCTACAGGGGACATTTTTGCTGCTGCTGTGAACTGTCGGAAGCCCATCATAAGAGACCTCCCACCAAACACACATGCATTCACGCCTTCTCTTTTACTCCAGCTCTGCTTGGCAGCTTTCTGCATGAGGATGTGTTAAATTGCTTGCGTTAATGTTTTTTGTCGACCTGCTCAGAGCAGGCATAGTAGATGGAGATGGTCATAAAGAGCGGGGTTCTAGGAATAGCAGTCTGAAGTTTATAGCATTTGACCTTTACTGATGCATTATGGGTAAACAGTGAGTGTGTGCTTGCAGGCATCTAGAGTGCAAACGCCCTACTGGAGGCCGGCGTTAGCAGGAAGATTATTTGTGTGTGCCGTGCGTGTGTGCGCGTATATGTGTGTTTGAGCGTGTTGACGCAGTATGGATGCACCTGTGGAGCGATGTGGCCATAAACCGTCTACGTGAGCCTTTAGGGAGCTTCGCAGGCTGTTATCTAACAACGGTGGTCTCCCACTGCATCATGACTTTCACCTTTATCTTTTGAAAGGATGAGAGAAAGAGAGAAGAGGGAGAGAGTGGGCAGAGGGAACGTGGCGAGAATCGGTAAACTGGGGAATCCCAGATCTGTTGGTGTCTGTCGCTCACACTCAGACTTCCATCTGATCGCTGTAGAGCTACTGTAGACTTGAGAGCTGCTTTCAGCAAAACTTACTCCTCCATTCAGCCCTCTTAAACCACAACCACTACACCAAACAGATTTGTTGTACACCAACAAGTCTTCGCTAGGGTGTTACAAGCAGGGATTGGAATC
The DNA here is from genome assembly GCF_001515645.1 of Sinocyclocheilus grahami. Taxonomy (NCBI): domain Eukaryota; kingdom Metazoa; phylum Chordata; class Actinopteri; order Cypriniformes; family Cyprinidae; genus Sinocyclocheilus; species Sinocyclocheilus grahami. The sequence continues at coordinate 2,092,480 of NW_015505207.1, read as the reverse complement.
ATAAGGAATTTTATGGTTTTGCTTCTTATTTCTTTCAACGATTCCGGTTACTTATCAGTTTCATTAACAATTCTTTTAGTACTTTTAAGAAATAATTTTTAAAAACAAAAATGCAACTCCACTGCGAAAATTATTATAATGATAAATAAATTTAAAACAGTTGTGCTTACACAATTTTTTTAGGTAACGCTTCATTTTACGGTGCCCTTGTTACACATGTTACATATACTTACTATTATAATAATAAATTATGCATAATTACATGCAAGTAACCCTAAGCCAAACCCTAATCCTAACCCTAACTATATAGTAAGTACATGTATTTAATTAATATTACTTAGCACTTAAATGTATAATTACACTGTTACAAGAACACCTTAAAATAAAGTGTAACCTTTTTTTATTATTATTATGTTTTTTTTTTTTTTTTTTTTTTTTTTTTTTTTTTTTTTTTTAAGAGACCATTCTAGTAATAGGGGTAAATAAAAAATAAAGGGGGTAATACAAATTCTGTCATCATTTACTCACCCTAATGTCATTCAAAACCTGGAAAAGTCTAGTCTCTTCTCTTCTCTTCTCTTCTCTTCTCTTCTCTTCTCTTCTCTTCTCTTCTCTTCTCTTCTCTTCTCTTCTCTTCTCTAATAAAGTCCACATGTTCTTAAGAATATATTCTTACTGTGCTGTAAATGATGATAGAATTTGAATTTTTTGTTTTATATGAACTATATATTACACAACAATATTCAGACTTGCTGTTTATTTGTGTAGAATAAGTGCATATACATGTTAACAATATTTCTATCATTCTTAAAGGTATACCTATGATGAAAATTACAGGCCTCTCTCATATTTTTAAGTGGGAGAACTTGCACAATTGGTGGCTGACTAAATACTTTTTTGCCCCACTGTATCTGTAATTGTATGGTGTAACCTGCTGAGGTGGAGAAAATCTAAATAAAGTGAGGAAAGAAAAACAATATTAAACAAAATGGTATTAACATTTAATTCATTAATATTAATAACTGTAATATTGTTATTAATTATTAAACATATATTAATATGAATGATTATTAGTCATTTGTTGGGAATCAGACTATTCTTGTTGCACTGTACTATTCATTTAAAAACCTGCTTATAAGAGCCATTTTTTCTGGAGCTGCACAATATTGGAACACTCTTAAAAATAAAGGTGCTTAAAAGGTTCTTCACAGCGATGCCACAGAAGAACCATTTTTGGTTCCACAAGAACCATCTCTTTCTTACCTTTTTATAATCTGAAGAACCTTCTTTCGCCACAAAGAACCTTTTGTGAAACAGAAAGGTTCTTCAGATGTTAAAGGTTCTTTATGGAACCAGACAAAAAGGTTCTTCTATGGCATCGTGAAGAACCTGTATTTTTAAGAGTAAAGCAATGTATTTTAGTATTTTAGTATGGTATATTGTCTGCAGTAGCTGAAGAGTACACATGTTCCGGGTCTATGACTGACCACAGCAAATGGATGCTACTTTGCTTTTTTCGACTCTCATTTGCAGACATTTCTAAATTTTTTACTGCTTGCCCCGCTCTGCTGTCAATTCTACAATCCTCTGCACAAGCCTGCTGCCCATGAAGAATGAATTGGAAACACCCACTCATCTCTGCTTACTACACGTCAGTGGACACGCACGGTTAGGGGTTTGTTCAAATCCCTAACCCCAAATATGAGCAATAAAAATAGTGATACTGAAAAAGATCATGCCACCATTGTACCGTCCCACTTTTAAATTTATGTGATAAAGATGCTTCCTTTGTCTTGCCGTCCCTGGAACAGTGCCTTATATGGACTATCAGGTATCAAGTGATTTATGGACCATTTTTAAAAATGATTTGTGTGAAAAGAGATGTCCACTGAAAAGCACTGGATGTCAGCTGATGGGTTTGTGTTGTAAATCACAGCCCGGTGGGCATCATGTACTTGTGGCTAAAGAAGAACGCCAATGGATCTTTACTCAAGATAGATGAGTGGAAGCAATCTCATTTAAACCTGTCAATAAGACTTGCTTTCGCTGGAATTGACCACATGTCAAAGAGACCTGGACAGAGGAGGCGGGGAAAGAAAGGGAGAGGACAAAAACCGCCTTTTTCCCTCTCTAGCTTGGGGCTATATATAGCTAATGCGTACTAAAAGGTCACATACCTGGTGGAGTAGACAACACGAGCGCTGCTACATTTGTCTTTCTTTGTTTCTTTCTTTCTCTCTCTTTCTGCTGTCTCCTGTGAAATGGATGTGTCCTGTCATGCTCCATTACCACACTTTCTCCATCCTGAAAGATGTCCTCCAATCTCTAAACTGAACTTTTAAGATGCCTACTCTTGCCATTATATTAACCCTGTAGCTTGTAGCTCTTCAGGATAGAGAACCATAGATCCTCACAGTCAAGATAGTTTAGCTCTGTTCCAAAAGCTGCCTTCCAAGAAACCTCCTAAATGACTGATTCGGAACGCTCTTCATAAGTAGGAAATTTGCACACCACACAAATAACTGTTTGCATGGATGATACGACTCTCAACTGATTTAAATAGTTGTGCAACTGTGACACATTTAATCTTTGAATGTAGTCTTTCGAAGGATGCAGCATTTCAATTGGGACACAGCTTAATAGTCATTACAATCCCAGGCTTTTATATGAGTAAATGTGTGGTGAATTTTTTTGCAGGCAAAATCCAGTCGTTTCAATGGATTGGGATTGCAAATTTTGAAAAAATGTCCACATGCAGAATTCGCAACGGGTTCAAGTCGGTAGCACAAATTTGCTGCATTGACTAACAGAAAGCTACTTGTTTTGAAAGTGACTTCTGTTTGAGCTGTGCATTATTTATCATACATCACTACATTATTGACAATAGACAATAGACCTTTTTTCCACAGTAATTTTAGTCTCAATTTTGGTAATGTGACCATACCTTTAGTATCACTTTAAGAATGTAGTTTTCTGTTTTGTTGTCTATTATGTAATATTTGACTTAATGGAACCTAAATTAGTTAATATTTGAATAATTTTACTTACATTACTTACATTTGTATACATTGATTGGCTATTTTATTAATAATTAAGTAACCGTTAGCATTTTTATGCAGCTTTGATGTGGGCATATGTTCTAAAATAGCCTATTTTTTATTTAATCAATAATTCACTTTCTTGTCATTTAAATCCCATTAGGAGATGAAGTGGGCTGTGGCTCTCAAGGTTTCTGAAGGAACAGACCAAAAAAATAAATAAAAAACTGTTGGAATTTGTGTAAACTTGAATGAGATTTGAAACCTGCAGTAAAGAGGAAAGCTTTTTCAACAAATTACTGTGATTTTCATTTTAAACTCCAAAAGAATCTTTAATCACCAAAAGCAGTCAAAAGTGCTTTGTATGACTAGGTGACCTTGTCAATTTTGGGAAGATCAGGGGACATCATGCGTGAGAGGAAGATGAATTCATAAACCTATTAACTATATGATTAGAAAGCGGATTAAACATGCATCGGCTATAGTTGGATCAATTAAAAACACTAATGTGTTTAATGAATGATAAGGTTAACAGATAGTTCTCTTTAAATTCACAACTTGCAGTGGGTGGGATCAAGCTGTCCTTCTCACCTTCATATCAAATAAAGTATAGTCATTTGGGCCGTGACACACACACACATACACACAAACATGCACTTGCTCTCATATCGGATCGCGTTTGGCTTCAGGCTGTAATCCATGCTGTGGTCCAGAGCAGTGAGCACCTACAGAGAGCTGTCTGTATTACGTAACCTTTGGAAGTGAAATGATACACTCCCTAATGACATGCACCTAAAGATCTCGCTGATGATGTCATAGCAGGGTGAGGAAAGGGCAATAGATCAATCTGCATTTCACTGCATGCTGCTCTGTCGGCCTGGATACAGCGCCGTTACCTAATGGTTCTGAATGTGAGAAATGGCGCCGGGAAGCATGTTATCCAGCTCCGCACCAGATGTTTCCTGTTCCTGAAAGTACCAGGGTGTGTTGCATTTGATGGCATTTAATATGCATGAATACCTGACGTCTCTTTTGTTTGTTTGCAGTGAGCATGTGTGTTTAAACTGTGGGTAAATGTCTTTCACAGGTCAGTGCTGTGTTTTACATGCTATGATTAAATCAGTGAGGAACTGTTTGCAGTCTCTGCAGTGATCTTTCCCCCCCTCTGACTTAAATCTTGAAGTAGCCCCATCTTACCACTTGAGGGCATCTTTGCTGTCTTAAATGTGTACATAAAGGCCTGGCAGGATTTTTTTTTCTCTGTCTGCTTTGGTTTGCCTTTGTTGTTCATTAGTATGCTCATTTTCAGGCAAATAATGTATTTGCAACACATCTGTTAGATCAATACCTGAGACTTAGAAACTGCTGAGGTACAGAAAGAGCATTTCTAAATAAGTTGACAAACTGCAAAAACTATGATGGCCTCATCATGGAGTCTGTGTTAAGCGGCTAAAATTGTGTCTGAGATGTTATGGTGACTGTTGTCACTTGTACTCTATTCATGATTCAGCTAAAAGGCTGAAAGAGCTATTACAGTGTGACATAAGGGATAATGGCTGTCATGAGGGATTGTTTAGCCACATTTTGCAGTTTGTGTCTGATTTCTCACTGATTTCACTGAGCTGGTCTCTGCTGCGCTCTTGACCTCCCTCTTGTGGTTTTATATCGGCATAGCATAAAACAAACATTCATCACCACCAAAGACAAACATTTTCAAGCATTTACTGTCCACATCTGAGTGCTGTTACTTTAAAAGCTATAGCATTTTTTTCTGTTTCCAAATGTTCCATCAAGGACTTTTCAACTAAATGTGTTTTCTAATATCATACCTTTTCCGTTTTGCTTTACAAATGATAGTAACTGCTATTCCTATATGAAACTCAATAAGTGGATTTAAGCACTTTGCAATTTAGTTGATATAACTGTAAGAACTATAGATCATTATAGACTTTATATATAATTTGTATCATTGCTCATGAATTGGTATTGTGTCTGCTCTCTAAGGTTCCTTTGATTTTTTTTTTTTTTACACTGTGTGTATTCCTGTATTATGGGATATAGATTTAGTCATTCTGCAACACACTTCAAGGGACAGTTCATACAAAAATGTATTATTTGCTCATTGTCATGTTTACCCAAACCTATATGACCTACCTTTTATGGAACATACAAATGAATATTTGAAGATTTTGGCTGCTCTTTTCAATATATCGCAAGGGAATGAGGATCAGGTTCCAAAATGACTTCTGAGGTTGTATGATGACTTTGTGAGAGCAACAGATCAAAATTTAAGTCATTATTCACTTAAAATTTAGATAGGAGTACACTTGGTATGTGCATGAGAGCTCAAGAGAAAAAAAAGCAATGATGTCTAAATTGTGAAGGAATGTTTTCTATGAAACAGTTTATTCTTTCACAAATCAGAATGATTTGTTCACAAATCAGACTGGTCTGACTCCACTTGCAATGGTCTTTTGTATGATTTCAGAAGGCTTGGAATATAGTGCAGAAGTCATATGGATCACTTTTATGGTGCTTTTGTATCCTTTTAAGCTGAAAAAGTGCATTCGATAACAGTTTACTTAAAGCCTTCATGTATAATGCATTATAAAGGGTTATAAAAGTGGCTAATGCATTATAATTATTCATAATGTACGTTGTAATAGATTATATCTTGTCGTAAATAATTATATCCAAATTTAAAATGCGTAGTGCAACAATGAATTGTTAAGTGTTATAATGTATTAACTGAGGTTGCAGTTATTCAGGAGATTGTACAATGCGTTATAATGTGCATTACAAGGCGTGATTAAAGTATTAAAATAACTTTTATAATGCATTATACATAAAGACTTTAAGTGAAGTGTAACCATGGATTCTATTCCATTCATCATATATGGAAAGAGCACATAGCACAAGCGCAGTTCTTTTGTATTCTATAGAAGAAGGGAAGTTGTATGGGTTTAAAACAACATAAAGGTGAGTAAATGATGACCATTTTCATTTTTGGTACATACCCTGTTGCAATGTCTCTGCCCTAACAAGCCCATTGCTGATTCAAAGCAAAAAAAAAAATGTTGAGAGGTTTAAGCTTTTCTTATTTTATGCAATGTCAAATATTTTATTGAACTGTATTGTAATGACTTTAAGTGAAGTGTAACCATGGATTCTATTCCATTCATCATATATGGAAAGAGCACATAGCACAAGCGCAGTTCTTTTGTATTCTATAGAAGAAGGGAAGTTGTATGGGTTTAAAACAACATAAAGGTGAGTAAATGATGACCATTTTCATTTTTGGTACATACCCTGTTGCAATGTCTCTGCCCTAACAAGCCCATTGCTGATTCAAAGCAAAAAAAAAATGTTGAGAGGTTTAAGCTTTTCTTATTTTATGCAATGTCAAATATTTTATTGAACTGTATTGTAAATGTTTGAATTTTTGTTTTCCTAGCCATGGGTATCAAATAAACAATCCTTTCACAGCTATTCTCTCTTTCTCTCTGAGGATTGTGGGATATGGATCTGAGAGCTGCTTCAGATATCCAGGGTTGCACTGTGTCTGTTTGGGGAATGACATTTAAATGTGTGTTTTCCTTCAAGGGAGAATCTGTTTGCTGTAAATATGTCAGAGAGAGTTTATCACGGGTGCATAATGGCTGGTTTGTGTTTGCTCTGGTTGTACACACACTGTAAACAAGCAGTGTGTTGAGCAGAGTGTGGTGGGGTTATTGCACGCTTTCTGGAGATACTAACTGTGGAAGTGTTGACGGTGTATGTATCTTAGTTCACACCTGTGCTACGATCACTAACAGTATTACGTGCACTTCTGCCTGCTGTAGGCCAGACGCTAGACAGCTAATCTGTTTTCCTGGCTGATGAGAAGGGTCCAGGGCTGGTCTTTGTCTCTGTGTTCTCTGCAGCTGACCTTCCTTTGGCTTTTAGCAGCTGGTCAGCAGTTTTTCAAGGCTCTGCTGAACTTAAGGTTCCTCTCCAGGGAGGCAAAAGCATTAAATCTCCTTACTTTTTTTGAGGTCAAGATAAATGAGTGTATTGTATAAATGGTGTAAAGTGAATAATATAGGGTTTTGAAACATTAGCATGGGTACTGTGGAGCAGGATTGAGGAAGTGTCGGTGATCTATACGTGACGTAGTCTTTCTGTCTTATGGCACTGATTTGCTAATGTTAAATCACTTATATTCATTCATTCATAAATAAATAAATAAATAAATTACAAGGGGTTCAATCAGGGGTCCCTGAAGGTTCTGCAGGGGCCTGTGAAAAAGAGATATAAAACAGAACTTTCGGTAACACTTGACAAAAAGTAGTTGACGCATTATTAGAACTCACACTATGCAATATATATTTTTACAGAATTTACTAATATTTGTAAATGTTAAGTAATAAAAATGTAATTGTTCATTGTTTGTTCATGTTCAAAAACATTTGTTAGCAAATGTTGATATTAACATCAATTAAGAGTAATAAATGCTGTAGAGGGTATTGTTCATTGTTCATTCAGGTTAACTAATGTTAACAAATTAAACCTTTTTGTAACATGTTACAGAATTTTCTTTTGACATTTCTAACTATTTTTTTTTAAGTGGAATTTTGAAAGTGTTACTGATCAAATCTAGCTTTTAATATTTGGGATCCCTAGGTTTGCTGAGAGTCAGAGTTGGGGTTCCTGGATATATATACGTTAAATACTGCAATTCTGTAATTATTTTTTTTTCTCCACACTTATGTCGTTCCAAAACCGTATGACTTTATTTTGTGGAATGCAAAAGGAGAAATGTTGTTCACAGTTCTCTTTCTGACACAAAAACTATTGCTTTAACATTAACCTGACTCACAGCCTGCACAAGGTTTTTGTTGACGTAGCTTAAGATTTCTCATTGTTAGGCATTCCAGATCAGTTTTCAAGGAAAGTGATATGTAAGTCGGCAACAAAGGTACAGTTCCTATTGATCTGTGGTTTTGCTCATTTTAAATGAGCATCGCTTAGGTTTGAAATTACAACACAGTGATTTAATTGAGGCAGTATTAATTTTTAAGCAGGTTCCAGGTCAGTCGAAAAGATTTCAGCACCGATAAGGCCTGTGTGTGTACGTGCTTTGAGTCACTTCTGTGCTTCTCTGCATACTAGCGACACACTGACAAATGGATCAAGGCCCGCTTAAGGCTGTTCATGAGAGATTCATAAACCTTCCTCAGAAGAATATTGACTCAACTGCCATGTGTTTCTAGCAAATTATAATTTGCCCCGTCATTCAAAATGGAAATCACTATAACAAATCTATGTTGTCAGTGTGTGCATTCATTATGCATTCCATTTCAGCCAAGAGAACAAATCCTAAAATCATCTGTCATGAACCGAACAAACTCGAGTGGGGGGAAAACCCCCCCCCTGCACTATAGTAAATTGACCAACAGGGATTTTCCATGTAACTGCTGAAACAGGCAGTCCTGAGAAAAAGGTTCAGATTAGGGATGGGCATTAGACTAAGCAGCTTGCTTGGTATTAGCATTCAATGGATGTACCTAATAGAAATCCCATTTATCTCATGAATTGTAGGGAGCAGTGATGTGTCTGTCTCCCTCCAGCTTATTCTGTCGCTGTCTCTCTTTCTCAAGTTTACAGATTTACCATTTTAAATAATGTGTGTGTGTTTTGTATGTAGGGGTTTGTGTGGGTGTCCCGCAAGCTTTTGTTAGGATTTTAGGTGGGTGTGTTCTTACTTGATGTTATTTGGTTTAGTCCAGCGCAAGAAACAGGCCACAGCATGTGGCGTGTGGGAGCAAATACACTGTGGACGATATATAGTGAAGGGACGTTTCCTGTGTGCCAACTTCTTCTTCGGGGCATTTTCACTTTCTCACAGCCTTTCTGAAAGTCTGTCATCCTGTTTGAATAGCTCACATGGTACTGCAGGCTATAGGTACATTTTACCCTTGGCCTTCAGTTTGAGATGACAGCATTTGGAGTTTATCAGAGAGAATGATGGGGAAATAGTGGTTTAACATAATAATGTCAGTCAGTGTTTCCTGAACCTCTTTTCAGAAAATGAGTCACCCCTCCACCACTGAATCTTAAGTGCAAGTACAGTGAAATAATGGTAAAACAAACATCTTTTGTGCTCAAACACATCATACTGTACAATTGGACTCTTTTTGTGACTTAAAAACATACAGCACGAGCAGTGTAGTCTAATTCAGTGTTTCCCAACCGGGGTGCCGTCTGTCGAGAGCAGGGGTGCCGTGTAAAAAACACTTTTTAAATATTTTTAAATTGCTAAAATGTTCAAAAAACCAGCTATTATATAATATCCATTTCTGATGTCGCCAATAATTAGAGATGCACTGAAATTCCGGCTGCCGAATATTAGTTCACCGCTCGGGATTCACTTTCACGTGGTGTGACGCTCTGCATATTATCCCGCTCTTTTTTTTTTTGCTCCACTGCTGACAAGACACTTTTGAATGTTGCATACTTAAAACCAGATCAAAGGACAGGCAGAGATGTGAGCAGAATTTTTAACTGTTGTTCAGGGAGCAGCTCTGTCTATATCCATCTCTTTGGAGCTCATCCTAGCATTTCCCATCCCCTGGTGGGAGTAATGGCGTGTGATGTGTTGAGTTCTTCTCTGTCATTTAGACTAAACTCTCTCACAGTGTTATGAGAAATTCACTCTGCTAACACTGTTCAGAGGTTAGTGATGAGCCAAAACTGAAGTGTTGTACATCAATGAGCACTGCCCTTTTCAGCATAATATGGGACACATGTCAGCGGTGTCTATAACCCAATGACATTTTCAGTACAAAATGCCCCCACAATTTTGGTAATGTCATGAAACCTTTTACCACTCTCAGAATTCCTCACTTCTTTCTGAAAATTACTTGAGGAAATCATAATGGCACTTTACACATCCGAAGGTGTCAGTGTTTTCACATAAGACAGAATTCCCAGTGCTCGCACATACTGAGGCTGGTACCATGTGCCAGTAATAAAACTACTAGATTTGTACATTTTCTGAGTAAAATGTGTGTGGTGCTTGGCTCTGCAAACCTCTTTGGATCTTCTGGGTCATTGCCAGGGCTGTTGTAAAATCCCTAACCCTATATGAGCACCAATATTTATTAAATAAATAAATTATTATTTAGATTTTATGTCTGTGTAGAACAAAATACATTATATATATATATATATATATATATATACATTACATATACATTGTATATATACTCAATAAGGAAACGTCCTTGATGCAAATGATCATTTTCAGTTCCTTTAACTGGAAGGAATGGTATTCTGTACCCAAAATTAGAGTAAAATTAGAGTGATCTGCTTTTCTCCACCCCAATTTGTGCATCTGCTTATGAAAATACTAATAACATTTACATTTATTTTTACTTAAGAAAAAACAACAACATTAGGACAAATATTACGCTAATAAATTATGAAATGCTAAAACTATAATTTGGGCCAATATATATATATATATATATATATATATATATATATATATTGGCCCATGATAAAATGGCTGTAGTTTGAATAATATGTATGGTTGTTTGCAGGGAAGCATCCTTGCTCATTTTACTACATTAGGATACATTTGACATTGGTACCTCTGTAATGAGATCTGTTGTTGATATTTAAATGTCAGGCTTAATGGAAAAACCCTCAAGCTCAAACAGACTTGTATTGATTTGCTAGATCCCTTTGTTCTCATCTCATTAATCTGCAATTTGATTTAACACAGGTGCTCGTCTCACATTGACTTTTAGCTTGATTTAGGGACTTGTCACTTTTTTTCATAACACAGAATAACACTGGCTTGTACATACAGGCTATGCAAATCAGTTTTTGAATTTTACTTAAAGTGAGAGAATCAGGTTTGATGTATTCTTTGCAATACTTCCAGATTAGATTTATTTATTTTTAGAGCTTATTTTGCAGTGTATACCACTTACAATTTTATAGACAAATATGCACAGATAAAAAAACGTGGAAACAGTATGCAGTAAATATTTTTTTTTTTTTAAAAGCTAGCCTCTATTCTCTTTGATTTTGCCATGTATTGTATCGTATGGCATTTACTAGAATGACCATGTTTCATTCATCTTGTCAGCTAATGTTCATAAAAGACCAGGTGGAGGACAGCGTGGGAGGCTGGAGTTGGCTCACATTTATGTAGCAGTTAATTAGTTCTTCATCAAAAGTGCTTCTACAGAATTACACATCTGTTCTCTTATGATCTTTGAGCTGTGCTCTTCGCATGGGTGCCTCCACATTAAACTCTATAGGTAAACTTGAGCAAAACAGTTCATCTCAGCTCATCATTATTATTAAGAGTTCAAAGTGGAACACTGTTTTTTTAAGAATTCGTCTCTGAAGCCTCAGAGGAGATCGCCTCAGCTGGCTGAACAGCAATTGTTTGGGGCAGATCTTACTAATAATGTTATCTGTGAGTATAGACCCTATAAATGGGGCCGTGTCATTGACAGCCAGGCAGGGAAATGCGCTGTTACCTTTGCTGAAGCTGCAATGGGTTTGCTATGGAGTCTCATACGTTCAGAAGGAGAAAGCATGTAGGTATGTGCACACTCATATATTCATGACAATGCAGTTGTGTGTGTGTGTGTGTTTTAAGAAATATAGTAATCACTTGTGTATGCAAGTTGAATCAGAATTGAAATGCCTGTTCCCTATTTGGTCTATCTCTTTGTCATGGGTTTTTACTGTGTAGTCCATTTGCCATCTGAACGCTACCTTTTATTTTGAGTAAATGCTTCTGAAGCGTAAAGTTTCCTGCCATGCACTGAAGATGAAAATTGGAAAGGGAAGGGGAAAAGATCCAATTTTGTATTCATTTCAGTACTGAGACTCAGCAGTTAGGAACTCAAAATACTCCACAGACATGTTCTTTCTGTCCTTTTTCTTTTGGTAATTTGTACAGCAGACTCGTTCATTACTGACTTTTATTTTTATTTTTTTTGCTTAACCTCTTGTTCTCTTTCTGTAAACAAAGTCATGTTGTCAGACTGTAATACCTCTGTTTAAGCTGTAATATTTTACTGCTTGTAAATATTATTTTGCATTTACTTGCAGCGTTCATAACTTGAATTAATAAGGCATTAACAAACATTATTGCAGACTATATAGTGTTTCACATAACTATAATGCACATTCAAAAAGTCCTTTTGATTCATAGGCTACATGTTTGAATATAGAATGTGAATGAAGTACAGATGTCTTGATGTAATGGCTTATGCATGAAAGCTAGTGATCTGTCTGTGCTATTGTAAATAAATGGAGCCATATTTAAGCTGACAGTGTCCGCTGCTGGCGGCTGCGCAAACTGCAGTGGCTGCTTCACCGGCAATGATGCAGACAGCTTAACCTCTCATTATTTGAGCAGTCTGGTATATCAGTGCTCATATGATTTATTCAGGTATGCTAAGGTAATTTCTTCCATTTTAATACAAAATGTCTTTTGTGAAAGTCTATGCATGCAGTGTGTACATTATTAAATGTAATTGCTTGTTCCATATATTTTTGTAGTATTTTCTCTTTAATCTGCTCAAGCAGTGTCTGGTCTGGAAATACCACTCCAGAGTTACATCGCCAGTCTATAGGTGGAAGGGGTTGAAAAACAGCAGGGGGGTGAAAGACTGAATATTTCATTGCAGCGACAAACAGCAGATGGCCCTCTTGAGTTTTTCTTTTTTTTTTAAATTCCTCCTCTGTGATTGTGTTTCTCTGGTGATATTAATCTAAATGAGAAACTACTCTGTGTTATTGGGGCATGATATTAAATTGGCACCCCAGCCCTTATCGCAACACTAATTACCATATGATTAAAGAAACAGGCGACAGATAAATGTCGGCCTATAGCAAAAAACAGGAGAGTTACATCGCCAGTCTATAGGTGGAAGGGGTTGAAAAACAGCAGGGGGGTGAAAGACTGAATATTTCATTGCAGCGACAAACAGCAGATGGCCCTCTTGAGTTTTTCTTTTTTTTTTAATTCCTCCTCTGTGATTGTGTTTCTCTGGTGATATTAATCTAAATGAGAAACTACTCTGTGTTATTGGGGCATGATATTAAATTGGCACCCCAGCCCTTATCGCAACACTAATTACCATATGATTAAAGAAACAGGCGACAGATAAATGTCGGCCTATAGCAAAAAACAGGCAATCATCCATACAATGCGTTACATAGGTGTGTTTGTCTAAAACACTGGGGGTCTCAGTAGCACCTCAGAGGGGTGATGTAGTCCTGCTTCATTTTGCACTCGTGGGGCGTGTCGGTGGAGTTGTGTGAAATTAATTTGTTAGAGTTTCGCATAAACACGCGTCTCATAAAGAGTGTGCTTAATTATCGTTAATAGCTACACACAAATAAGTGAAAAATACGTATTCTCAATTCTGTTATTTGGATTCAGAATGATTATAAATATTGGTATCTAAATATATTTATAATTATATATAAAAAATCTGTCGCCTTCCAATCAGATTCTGTAAACACTAGGCTATTAGACCAATTCTATTAGACACATCATTTTTTTGAAATATCTAAATGTTGTCATCGGCACGTTTGAATCTTATCAGCACAGAAAATACAAATATGTACGGACATAAGGGTGGGTTTTTCTCGTCTTTGAAACGATGGCAAAGGAGGAGTTTGTCGTTTAGACTTGTTGACGATCTATGAGGCTGAGGCGGGAAGCGCGTGGTCGTTAAGACTTGTTGATGCCGTTGATCTATGGAGGCTGAGGCGGGAAGCGCGTGCGCTTCACTCGCTCCAAACGGCTGGAGACGCTAAAGGAGCTCGAGCTGGAGGATGAAGAGGAGCATTTCTTGAATACGTTTTCTTTCCTGGCTAACGTTAGCACGTATGCTGCACATTTGTGTACTCCCACTTCGGGAAATACTTTTTTATTTGAGTTTATTTATTTGTTCGTTCCTGTCACATCGGGTAGACGCCATCCTCACCTGAGCCGCTCGGTGTTGCATTTCTCCCTCAGAAGACATGTTGCTTTAGATAAGGAAAAAACGCGACCTAGAACATGAGACTGAATGGGGAGTGATCGTCTGAGGAGATCCCTTATCAACAATAAACACCTTCGTTCGAACTTACCTCAACTCACCGTCGTTACGCCGTCGGTTATTCTCAAGATGAGTGGACGTTTGAACGGAACCGGCGTGGATATCTGCTAAACTTGGTAAATATGTGAGACACATGAATATGTGTAGTCGCAGGGCTCCACCTGGGAGACGAAGGTGGTCGCGTTTCTCCGCTTGACAGCTCGAAAAACGCTTTGTTTGCTCAGACTCCGGGAGTGGACGTCGCTGCCCAGGGTGCTGAATTTCACCAGGACCGGGTCAGAGATAAACGAAGGAAAGTGACGGAGCAGAGAGACTCCGTGAATATATTTTCACATTCTGTATTTGGAGGAGCCAGGCAACTCATGTGATAATAATTTTTATCTTCGAAATGAAAATCGGACAACATGTGAAATACGGACAGTTGAGTAACACTTCGCCTTTGTATTCATTATGCTAATTCAGTGTCTTATTTCGCCCGTCGTGATGTGTGGATATCTTTGATCGTCGTCCGTGCATTTCAGAGGGCAGAGCACACAAACAGTCGCAAAAATGGGACAATAATTGAGACAGATCGGGCGGTTTGTTGTTGTTGTCTGTGCTTTGTGTGTAAGGAGTTCAACAGCCCTGTTTTTGAGACATGGCAGCGGCGATTGCCAGCGGTTTGATCCGCCAGAAGAGACAGGCACGGGAGCAGCATATAGACCGACCATCCACCAACAGAAGGAGAAAAAGCCCCAATAAGAATAAAGGGCTTTGCAATGGGAACCTGGTCGACATCTTCTCCAAAGTGCGAATCTTCGGCCTCAGGAAACGCAGACTACGGCGACAAGGTGTGGGAAGTTCCGTACATAAGAAGTCTATGCTATGTTTAATGTCTTGAGATAATATACGCCCACATGTCATTTTCACATTCAGCTCTGACAAACAAGGGACTCGCGGCATGGAACTGCTGTTTATCTTGGCGAGAATAGCTGATAGGGTTTGTATAGACTTGTGTTGTGTCTTGACAGATTTCATTGACAGTCTGTTTTTATTTCCATCAGTCTGCAAATCTGTCTTTTTTTTTTGCGCCAATTGTTAAATATGTAGTGAGACCAGTCAGTAATGAGCACGTATTCAGCTTAAATCTATGTACGTCATACTTTCAAAATAATTCTCAAAACAATTCTCCGTTTTTGAAGGCCACATATATCAGAGCTGGATATTGTTTTGATTCAAACTAGATATATATGCATTGTTTGAACTATTCGGAGATTTGGCAGCCTCTCTATATTTGCTATACCCTTGGGAGGTGTTGATGTTAAATTATTGTCACGTTTCATGAATGCAAGTAAAGCAGCAGGTGCCCAACTTGTTGCAGGGGAAAAAATGCTATCACATCATCAGTAAACAACACCTAATGACAGCTTATCTTAATAGAAATGCCAAATATTCAGTTTAGGTAAGACTAAAATAAAAACAGTCTTTCTGTCACCACAACAGTAATGGAGACCTGTTCAGATAAAAAATGAAATTATGATGTGACTTAAAGATTTATTATTCTAAATGTAAGTATTTCTAGTACAACAATAATAAATTGTTTTCATATATCACATTTATATAGCAATTTTAAATTTTATAGTATGCAACATGGCTTTATAGAAAATCAGAAAATGATTGTTAAATATGTAGTGAGACCAGTCAGTAATGAGCACGTATTCAGCTTAAATCTATGTACGTCATACTTTCAAAATAATTCTCAAAACAATTCTCCTCCGTTTTTGAAGGCCACATATATCAGAGCTGGATATTGTTTTGATTCAAACTAGATATATATGCATTGTTTGAACTATTCGGAGATTTGGCAGCCTCTCTATATTTGCTATACCCTTGGGAGGTGTTGATGTTAAATTATTGGCACGTTTCATGAATGCAAGTAAAGCAGCAGGTGCCCAACTTGTTGCAGGGGAAAAAATGCTATCACATCATCAGTAAACAACACCTAATGACAGCTTATCTTAATAGAAATGCCAAATATTCAGTTTAGGTAAGACTAAAATAAAAACAGTCTTTCTGTCACCACACCAGTAATTGTTCAGATAAAAAATGAAATTATGATGTGACTTAAAGATTTATTATTCTAAATGTAAGTATTTCTAGTACAACAATAATAAATTGTTTTCATATATCACATTTATATAGCAATTTTAAATTTTATAGTATGCAACATGGCTTTATAGAAAATCAGAAAATGATAAGACGACAAACAATCAATCAATCTCTTTTTTTCAGGAGACAATCTTATAAATTGACAGTCACCTTATTATTCTAAATGTAAGTATTTCTAGTACAACAATAATAAATTGTTTTCATATATCACATTTATATAGCAATTTTAAATTTTATAGTATGCAACATGGCTTTATAGAAAATCAGAAAATGATAAGACGACAAACAATCAATCAATCTCTTTTTTTTCAGGAGACAAACAATCTTATAAATTGACACCTCAGGACAATCATATAGTAAATAACAGTCTTTCTGTCACCACACCAGTAATTGTTCAGATAAAAAATGAAATTATGATGTGACTTAAAGATTTATTATTCTAAATGTAAGTATTTCTAGTACAACAATAATAAATTGTTTTCATATATCACATTTATATAGCAATTTTAAATTTTATAGTATGCAACATGGCTTTATAGAAAATCAGAAAATGATAAGACGACAACAATCAATCAATCTCCTTTTTTTCAGGAGACAATCTTATAAATTGACAGTCACCTCAGGACAATCATATAGTAAATATGTTAATGTGTTATCACGAGTGTTATATACTCATTTTTAGAATCAGAAAATATACGTGTGCTGTGTGTGCATTTTTGGCCTGCAAGCAGAAATTATTATTTAAAAAGCAAACAAAAAACAAACAAACAAAAAACATTGTAGGCCAGCAGCTTATCCGATCGATGAGCTACAGTCTGATAAAACTATAATAGAGGTGGCGATTTGGAATACTGTATATCTTGGTACCTGTCAGAGATGTCCAGAGGGGAATCTTGCACAAATAAGTAGTGAGTAAAATATGTAGCTGTTGCCAGGAGAAACTGAGGGTGATGAATTAGCCCTGCAACATCTCGGCTAACGTGCACCTGTGACGGCCATCTTATTACAGATGGTGAACACCTCATGGCCTCCCCTCACACTCCTAGCGTTAACTTTTTCAGGAAACCAGCTTCTAATAAGGCTTGTAAGTCAAGCTTACCCACATCGTCACTATTTACAATTACACATGGTGAATTGAAAACTTTTAAGTTATCTTTAAGCAATTGCGGTTTAAGATGACTACCAGTGCTCACAGCTGGTTGGACGGCCTCTTTTGAGTCCTGTTGACTATTGCATTGTTGTCAGAGTTACTTTTGACGGAGCACCCCCTGGGATTTAACTCATTAATTTCCCATTGCAGCTAGATTTACAAAATCTTCAGTGAGAATTTTCACAGCCTTGAGGGCTCACCAGGGGCTCT
This sequence comes from Sinocyclocheilus grahami, assembly GCF_001515645.1. NCBI lineage: Eukaryota > Metazoa > Chordata > Actinopteri > Cypriniformes > Cyprinidae > Sinocyclocheilus > Sinocyclocheilus grahami. The sequence continues at coordinate 2,074,814 of NW_015505207.1, read as the reverse complement.
ATGAAGCTGAGCGTTAGCCTGCCCACCCTCATAGGTTCTTTCACATATGTGTGCTCAGGAGAAATGATGGTTAGTTTAGTGGTGGTAATTTAGTAGTGGTCACAGGAAGGACACTTTGAGCATAGCCTTCAAGCATAGCCTCCCATCATGCAAGGCAGTGAGATGCTACATTCGTCTCCATTTTAACTCTTGACTTTTAGGTCGTGACATGCAGACAATAGGAATATTCCCCTGAGTATGCAAAAGCGTGTACAGAGTACAGACCATGAACTAAGACATTTGCCTTGTGGCAGTGTAGTAAAAGAAATCAGAGAAGACAGCAGTTAAAAAAAAAAAACTTGCTCAAGCGTATATTCAGTGTCCTCAGGTTTGTCAAATATCTGGCAAAATGAGCAATGATGATGATAATAATGAAACTAGTGTGGACCTCAAGCCTGTGTTTTATAATTTGCCCAGCACACCATCCAAAAACATTAAACAAGGGACAGTCCTTATATACTGTTTCATATTGATTTATTTGACTTTCTAGACTCTCAAGCAGAATGCTATTATTGACAAGGCATTGGCGTGACCAGATCATTACAGAGATGTGTGTCATGTTGCATTGATTCAGGATTATCGTGCTGATTATTAGAGAGTTCTGTAAATGTGTAAATAACACTAGTGATAGACCCAAGTAAACTCACTTTACGTTTTTTTTTTCATGATTGTGTCTTCAGAGACAAATTTTAGGGATCATTCTTTGCTCATAGGGCAAAATTAAATGTGTCGGAGAACATCTTAATATTTTCAAGCAAAGATTTTTCTACACAAGGTCTTACTTTGGTTTGTAAGGTACCATTTAAATTTAAGATGTCAAAATGGACACAGACTGTTAACTTTAAATGCCCAGTCAATGCTGTAAGCTGTGATCAAAGTCTTAACTAAAATGTACATTATACAGTCTGACAGTTGTTGATGCACAGTCTGTTTTAGCTTTTACCCAAGATCTCACTGGGGTGATATTGTACAATGTGGCAAACAACATTTGTAAAACTGCAAATGACTTTAGGCTGGGATATTGATATCTCAGAATAATGCTCCCTATAGGTCAGCTATTGAAATTGATGACAGTTGGTATATTTATTCCAGCTAATTTAGATGCTGGACTGGACCCATATGCCATTTTGAGCCGTCCATGTCTGAATGGCACAATTCTAATAAAAGGAGGAGGTTGAGTTGTTTGTTAATGTCCATGACCTCAGAAAAAAAATCTGAAAACCATTTCCAGACATGAAAGGTCTCCATCAAGCCGGTAAAAATAAGTGCATCTTTCATTTATTTAAAATCTCTGTGTTCAAAACAGGGAGGTTATCTGTTTGATTGCATCTCAGAGTGCTGCCATGTAGCAATTTTTATCCTTTTTACTCCACAGGACATTTTATGTCCCTTGGCCATGAAAAAAATAAACATTGTTGTGAAGTGATTGCTCACTAAAATGTTCTGCTGCAAACTCAATTTATAAATTTAGTAGGTGAAAGGTTCTTATATAGCAAAACTTATAACTCTAACCTTGTATTAAAGTTTCGCTAAAAGCATGTAGTGAGCTAGGAAGGGTGCAGAAATCATTTAGCCATCTTTATCAATTAAGTGCAATGAAATTAGATTGTTTTGCAGTATTTATTGTCATTTTGTGCTTCTGCATTCATCCACTGTGAAAGTTCAGTGCTCTGATGCTTATTATCCGGATAAGTGATAAATATGACAAGAGAGTCTTCCCGGCAAGACATGGTTCAACACGCTGTTTGGACGTTATGTTTTGCGTCCAATTAGAATGCTCAGTGGAATGGAAGACCACCAGTGGAGACTAGCTTTTAATCTCTCGCTATGCTAAGTCTCATTAAAAAGTCTGATGAATCTTGCATACTCTCAATTAGTTCTGACTGAAAGTGCATAGTGCCTCCTTTAGACTTGAGTGTAAGGTGGTGCTTGTTCTTGACTGTGTAAATTACTGAGCTTGATGTCAATTCGCCTATAATGACTAAATTACTTTTCGGTTTTGCACATTTGACTTCCGCCACGTTCCACCACATAGTGATATATGAAGTGATATTCATTGTTATTTACAGAGGTGAAAGGAGTAGTGTGTGTGTCTACATACATATATTTATATTTATGTCTATATGTACTGTATATGTGTGTGTGTGTGTATATATATACAGGGCTCAAAATGAACTTTTTTACTTGGTAGCACTGGTGCTCCCAACTTTAAAAAGTTAGGAGCACCAGCAAAAATTTAGGAGCACCCACCAAAAATTAATGAGCGTTAACTACATATATAACTACAAATTATATATGAACAGATTTCATCTTTACATTCTTAACTTTAATGCAGATTTTAGATTGGTTAATATTAACTGTCAATCACCCAGTCACTGCTTTCCGCTGTCAAGTGACAGGGAGCTAACTACTGTGGGAAATGCAGATGGCTGAAGAAGAGAGAAAAGAGAGAAAATGAAAGAACACTTGACAGATTTATTTCGTAAACCACCTAAGTTAATCTGAGTTTGTTTAAACACATAGAGAGAGCTCCTCTTTGGCGAGGGTTAGGATGGTGTATGCGGTATTAATTTTTACATCCATCTCTGCCAATTGCGCAGAACGGCAGGCAGCTGGGGGTGTGCGATATTGACAAAAAAATTATATCTCAATATTTTTCAGGATTTTATCGATAACGATAATTAGACAATATTTTGCTGAGCGTGTTATTGTGCTGATCTTGTGTTATTGTGCTGGTAGTCTTAAGGACTACCGTGGACAGCTGACTTTGATATTCTTCATATTCTGTGTGGTGGTCAGTTCACAGCAGTGATAGAATTTAATCTTTTCCAATAAGTTTAAATAGATTTTTACCTTTTATGGTCATTTTTACAAGTAAGACATTTTTTTTTCTTAAAGTGTGCATCATCATTTCAGTAAAATTCTTACATTTAATCAGTCAATTAGAATAATAAAACATTTGGGGCTGTTATCAAGCAAATTATATAATCAAAATCATCTCTGAATTTGAATTTTGTGCCATTTAGATGCATTTACACACTGCTTAATGCAGGACATGAATGCATTTAACCTGCAGTTACACATGCATATGTATTAATACTGTAAACATAAAATGTTGAATACTGATTTTTGAAATTATAAAAAAAAAAAATTAAAAGATACTTTAAATGTGAAACTAAAACCACCAGTAGGTGGCAGCAAGTCACTGTTAATAAGTGAGTCACTGTGATTGAACCTAATCATTTAAACGGTCGATTCATTCAGGTACGAAACGCCATCATGTTGCTCAGAGACGCAAAACAGTGCTGTGGCTTTGTTTGGAATTATTTTTGTTGTCGAAATAGAGCAAAAACAGGAAATATGGTGTCTAAAACGTAAGTCTCTTAATGTTAACTTTTGTATGACCTGTTGTATAAAATCAGTATCACATTTGTAATCATGCTGATTTTTGGATGAAATAACGGCACTCTTCGTGTGATATTAACTATATGAAATGATATAAAGCCCCCATATCTTGAATTGTGTGATGCATTTTAATAGACTGAATCATGCAGTGAAAAAAATGCACTCTAAATGCGCACACGCACTAGTCTAACCTACTAGACTTCATCACGTCATGTATGCGTACACTCTCTGTAGGTGTTTGTTTGGTTTTTGCAATATACTCGATAATGTCAAATCGCACTTCATTAAAACAACAATTACGATATTATCGCAGACCCCTATGTGAGCATCCTGATGATTAAAGTCCTTAACAATTGAACCTGATGATCCTGAACATTTTGCCACACACTTGTCCCTGCATTTCTTGTGTTTGACACTCTCTCCGTGTTTAACCAAGCTCTCGAGCTTAAAATGTGTAGATTCGGTGGCGAATGCTGTTAGTGTTACCTGCAAACTCTTTCCCACAGGCTTTAAAGTGAATGCAGTGCATAGAGTACAGTTCATTTATTTAGATAGATTTTTGCTTTTTATAATATGTAGAGATAAAGTTTCAAAACTCATCCTGAACCATTTGAGCTGCAATTATTCTTAAAATTGGATGGCTTGATTGACAGCTCTGCATTGCGATAGTTTCCACCCTCAGCGGTTGTACGCTGTCCTCCTTTTTCTCCGCGCTCGAGCAGCTGTAATGTCAACAGTGTCTCGCAAGCAATCCCGATGCTCTGTGTTTGGATGTAAGACTGAACATAAAAGTCTTCGTTTTCTCCCAACATCTGAGCTGCTGAGCACGCTGTGGATTACTTTCATTTTTCAAGGTAATGTGCCTCAAAATCTACCTAAATACGTGTATCACTCCAGACTCCTTTGTGGATGTCACGTTGTTATAGTGCTTAGTGTTCTAACCGTATTTGTGTGCGTACATTAAGTATTTTTAGATTAGTTCTCGCTGTTCATAGAGTGAGATTCGTTCGATAGCGCGGTCGCGCAGCTCAGTCCATTGATCCGATGACAGGTCAGGTCAGCGCAGCTGACATCGCGCTGTTTCATCCCACTTTCTGTGCATTTGGCTTCCCATATGTACAGCTAAACACCGATTCTCTCGCTCTGTTATGTTGCTTCTACCGGGTGTTTATTGCTGTAGATATGCAATGCAGAGAGACGTATACGCAACACCCTCTTCTGGAGACAGGGCGGGAATATGCAGCTCATTTGCATTTAAAGCGATACACTCCAAAACAGCTGTTATAATAAATTATCTGTTGGGTGTTTTGGGCTGAAACTTCACAGACACATGATGGAGACACCCAAGACCAATATTACGTCTTGTAAAAAAGGGCATAATAGGTGCCCTTTAAAAGAGGGAACTAAGCCATATCTAGAGACCAGAATATCATAGACACTAGAAGGTTGGCTCTTTTGACTTGGTCCAGCAACCAGCCATATCACTCTAGCAAAGTCCTAGCACCACTCAAAACATCCAATCTATTATGTAGCAACATGCAAAACAACACAGAACATCTTAGCAACATATATCAACACCTTGGGAACCACTCAGAACACCTTAGCAACTGCAAAGCAACATGCTAAAAAAAGAGTCAGAACACTTTTACAACCACACGTAGCAACATCCTGGCATGTTATGGTGGTGAGTTTTGCATGGGCAGGCACCACTTACATTTTCTTCAGAAAATTTACAAATCTAATTTTCCTTACATCCTCTAAATATTGCATGTGAACATTTGGGGATGCATATGGAACTGTAGCTCATGCCCATCTCTTTGATTGTTCTTTTGTTTTTTTTTCTGTAAGTAAATGCTTGGGAGCTCTTTGCTGTCTTTAAGCGTCTCAGGATGCTGTCTCAGCAGTATCACTGTGTAGGTGGAGGCAGATATAATAAAGCAGCACTGTGATTAGCATTCTTTGTATCTCTCTTTCCCTTTAAACTCGCCTTCTCCTTCCTTCTTTTGTTCTTTTCTCTCACCCTCTCATTCGTTTTCTCTCTCCACCTTTGATGTGCCAGTTCCTTCAGTGATACCCTGGCCTAACACAGGCAAATCCAGGGCAGCAGGCCAACGGTAAACAGCAGCATTGTACCCACATCAATATGACAAGGCAGTTATTTGTTTACCAGCCTGGAGTTAAGCACAGCAAGGCTGGTTAAGTGTATCACAGGAGACCCTTATAGCCAAATGAGGCGACAGCATTTTATGCTGTAAGAAATCCTCCTTTTTTCCTTCCTGTCTCTTGAAAATGGTGTCACTCGCATCTATTTATGTAATTACCCCCAAGCAGTGTTTGCTAAAGCACAATCCAGCCTCCCCAGAGTTAAACAACCAACGGTAGTATGTTTTGTTTTTGTTGTTGTTGCACACTATTTTACAATTTGCACAGAGTACATTTACAATCTTAAAGGGGTATTTCCCCCCAAAATGAATATTCTTTCATCATTTACTCTCCATCATGTCGTTCCAAACATTTATGGCTTTCTTTCCTTGTGAAACACAAATTTAGCTAATGTCTGCATGTTCAAACTTGGTACATTGTGATTTATTTGAAGACACAATAATTGATGTCAAACCTGGAGCAACGCATCTCCCTGTCTAATGCTTCAGAAGACTTGGAATGAGATAATTTGGTGCGAATGCTTGGTGCTGCTTTTGAATCAACCCTCTATGGACAACTTGGCAAGTGAATCGCCATTGTCTAGTACATTGCTGCTTTTGAATCAACCCTCTATGGACAACTTGGCAATTGAATCGCCATTGTCTAGTACATTTTTTTGTTTACTCGCCAGACTGAAATGCTATACTATACTATATATATATATATATATATATATATATATATATATATATATATTAAGCTGTGCCATTTTACAAACATTAAAAACGTAATTTTTTTCTGGACTCCTTTTTAATGGTTAAATAAAATTTTATTAATCAAAAAGCATGTCTAATTAATTAAAATCATGAAACTTAAACTTGTAATAAATTTATATTAAATTGTTTAACAAATATTACGTTTAGTGTTCTATGAAATGTTTTATTTTTTCCAACCTTATGTTTTATTGTTACCAAATTCTGTCTTAGCAGGTCTAATTATTTGAAAGCATAAAAAGAAGTTTCATTTATTCTTATAATAGCCTTATGATTTTTTTGCTCAGAAATTCTGTGTTGTGTATTTAAAAATTTTTAAAGGCATAAAACATTAATTTAATATATCTTTTAAGTAATGAAAATTAAACACATTTTATTTTTTGGAAAATAAAGGTCATTTAATATTACAATTAAAACATTGAAGGAATATTGTATGATTATTCCTTAAAAATAAGGTTTTAATAATTTTAGTAGTAGTAGCAGCCTGTTACGTACATTCTACTGAACAATAGTAGTATATTTCTGCCAATGCCTACAAGTTAAACCGAACTTTTATTTTGACAGGTTGCCGTGAATACCTTTACATTTCTGTGTGGATATGAGGATAGTTTTACTCAAATGAAACGATCAAATGCTCATGAACTGACTCTCAGAGCAGTTCTGGAGATGTTGTTCATGTATTTATGTCCTCATTTAGTGGGATGGCAGATGCTAAAATCACCGCAAGCGTCACGCGCGCTTCAGTACAAGTGGTAAACAAAACCGTACATCTGCGCCATTCATTGACACAGAGACACGCAGAATTCATATTTAAATATTAATCGTTTTGCAGCTTAATATTTACAAATACTAGTATTTACAAATACTAGTGTGTATGTGTGTGTGTGCACGCCTGTGCGTGATACAGAGAGCGCAACCATAACGTAGAGACCGAAATGGCATGCCGTCGTGTAAATAAGATAACATGAGCCTATTTAGTTTGCTTAATAAAAGAACAAGGTATAGACCTGTTCTATAGGAAAGGTAACTTTAAATTACTTCTGTTGTGATCTGGCGCTATAGAGAAAATATAATTAAATAAAATTAACTTGACCTTCAAGGGGGGGCGGGCCGGGCCACCCCCTAATATAATGGCAGGGGAAACACTTTTATATACACTGAACAAAATTATAAATGCAACACTTTTGTTTTTGCCCCCATTTTTCATGAGCTGAACTCAAAGATCTAAGACTTTTTCTATGTACACAAAAGGCCTATTTCTCTCAAATATTGTTCACAAATCTGTCTAAATCTGTCTTAGTGAGCACTTCTCCTTTGCCGAGATAATCCATCCACCTCACAGGTGTGGCATATCAAGATGCTGATTAGACAGCATGATTATTGCACAGGTGTGCCTTAGGCTGGGCACAATAAAAGGCCACTCTAAAATGTGCAGTTTTACTGTATTGAGGGGTCCGGGCGGTCTGAAAACCAGTCAGTATCTGGTGTGACTAGCTTTTGCCTCACGTAGTGCAACACATCTCCTTCGCCTAGAGTTGATCAGGTTGTTGATTGTGGCCTGTGGAATGTTGGTCCAC
>NW_015505207.1:2017444-2066549 GCF_001515645.1 Sinocyclocheilus grahami | reverse complement strand
TATATATATATATGTTTGTAAAATGGCACAGCTTTTTAAATATCTGAAAGTACACCCTTAACATCAATCAGTCAAGCAGTCAAGCATTATAATATGATAATCAAGTATTATGTAATAATAGAAGTTTAGTAATTAGAATTAAAACTTGGTAACTATGTATGAATGCAAATTAGTCATTTGAACTGAACTTAGGACTGGTGGTGGTGCTTTTTTTTGGTCATTCAGGGAAAAAAAAACGTTACATCAGTTCTGCATGTTATGTAAGACTCTCTCGCTCGCTCTCTCTCTCTCACTTTGTGCATGTGAGAGAAAGCGACGGCGAGTTGTGCACCTTCACACTAGAGTTTACAGTATGTCAAATACACAAACACAGGTGCGCTGCGCATCCATTGAGATGAAATGAAAAATATCACAGATCGCTTGACGGAGAGTGAAACTCTGAAGAGCTCAGTTAGAGTGTTTGGCGAGTGAAAATATATCTGTGCTAAACTTATACTTAGCCTCCAACTCACACACTGGTGAGTAAAATCTAAAAATGTATTAGCCATTGGCTAATATTAGACATCATTTAGTCGCCCAGAGTGAAGATTTAGTCGCATATGCGAGTGATTTACTCGCAATGTAGAGAGTTGTGAATGCTCTTCCTCCACAAGTCTACTGTATTTAGTTGAGTTCTCACATTGCAAACTGCTGTTGTGTGTCTTTTTGAATAACCACCATCTAGTATGCACACATCTGATGTTCCATTAGCGATACAGTACTCCTGAGCAAACACATCTCGAAAAACAGTGTAGCTATGTGTATGAACTCTGAAGTAAAGGACAGTGTTTTGATAGAACATTCTTTGGTTTGTTATTTCCTTTAGATCTCCACTCTCAGATGAACAGTTTCTCTTACTGTTCTAAGCAAAAAGTCAAAAGGAACACAAAAGTTGACACTGTTTCCTTTCTTTTCATTTTTACTGCAGTATGTACAACATTGTAAAATCCGTTAAATTCTATCCAAAAACAGACCTGTGACAATTTGTGCACACAAAAGTTGTAATCATCAAACCATCCCCTTCTGGTTAGCAATCAGATTACAGTGCTACTCAAACTGTTCATGTGAAGACTGAGATCACTTGCCTGGCTACCTCACTGATTTTTTCTGTTAAGCTCCCTGTTGATATCAACTTTAATTATTTTTGTATCTTCTACTGTCCTGTTTTACAGTTATGTCATCGCATTAATGTAACAATATGCTTTATATTGTTAAAAAAGGATTTGTTTTTTGTATGGAATTTGACACCACATGGTCAAGATACATCTTTATCAGGCCTGGCTAAAGAGGGCACTTTGGAGTCTATTTCATATTAAAGTCGCTGCACAGCACTTTTTTTGTTCTGTGGAACATGAAAGAAGTGTTCCTGTGGCTCAGTGGAAGAGCATTGCGTTAACAGCGCAAAAGGTCATGGGTTCGATTCCCAGGGAACACACATGCTGGTAAAAAATGTATAGCCTGAATGCACTGAGTTGCTTTGGATAAAAGCGTCTGCTAAATGCATTAATTAAAATTAAATTACTATTAAGATATTTTGTCAATGGACAATATTGAAGTCAATGGGCTCCACTGTTACTTGATACACAGTGTTCTTCAAAATATCTTCTTTTGTGTTCTGTAGAATTAAGAAATGCATACAGGGTTGGAATGACATGAGGGTGAATAAATGATGACATTTTTGGGTTGACTGTAACTTTACATTTTTTATTTTTTAACTTGTATTGGTAGATTACACAAACATGTGTATTTGTAGTGTCTATAGTCTGTAATTCATCTATTAGAAGTGCTTTGTTAATTATGTTTTCTGTCTTTCTCCACAGATCCCCAGCTCAAGGGTATAGTGACCAGGTTATATTGCAGGCAGGGATACTACTTGCAGATGAACCCAGATGGATCTCTTGATGGGACTAAGGATGACAGTAGTAATTCTTGTGAGTTCCCTCTAATTTCATCATCATTGCACATAATAAATAATCAAAACATGAACATGTTTCAAAAGGAATGACTCCTGCTTAGGGATGCACGATATTGTCTGAACGATATCGGAATCGGCCGATAATGGCTTTAAATGTAAATACTGGCATCGGCCCGATATAAAAAATGATGCCGATATGTCTTGCCGATAAGAGGAATACATTAATAACACACATGTGCTCAGGGTGTGTAGCGATTAGATCAAGTCAGCAGTGTGGCTCATTCTTGAAGCAAAGTTTTGCCGGAATGATGATTAGATTCACTGATTTAGATCGCTGCATTTAAGCTGAGAATGCACGTACGTGTTCGGTGTGTGATAGAGTCAACAGTAATAGTAATAGTGCAGTGGCAGCAGCGGCAGCCTCCCCAGGTTCTAATGCTAGTTCGGTAAGGGGTAGGGGGCGCAGTTGGCCTACTTCTAATGAAAGTAAAATACACAAATAACATTTGGGGTGTTTTCATACTTGAGTCCTCTTTAAAAGAACTGAACCCAGACCACTTTAAGTGGGCCAAGAGGTGGACCAAGTGAAAAAGGACCCAGTTTTCTTTGTGTTCACACTATCACAGTTCCTGTAAGAGGACTCGGATGCTTTTTTGGTCCACTTAAGCAGTTATGGTGTCTCAGACCTCTTTGTGTTCAGACTGTTGCTTTTTGGATCTAGTCCAGTTCCGTGTTTGAAGGCTGACATTATGACCTCCAAAACTGGAATATTTTTTTGCACAAAAATATAAGTTTCGTACACCTTTTCAATATTTATTTTGAACCGTTTTCCTTGTTTATGTCATCGTGTTTATTTTATAGCACACAGGGTTTCTGCAGGATTTTTAAGCTGAAATTTAAGACTTTAAGACTGTTTTTAAGACCTGCACAGATAAAATTAATGCCATATGAGTGGGGTGGGGAAATGCCAATGGTAACATATTAAACTGTAAAATGACTGTAAAAAGCATGATTTACAGTTACAGGTTTTCACACAAAAAAAAAATAATAAAAAATAATAAAATGAAATAAAATTTAAAATTTTAGCCTTTCAGATTTCAAGCCATTTTTAAGAAAAGAGTCAAAAATCAAATGTATCAATTATTATAGTAATGGTTTAATGGTTGGTTTAATATAAATTATTATTTTAAACCAGCAGAAGGGCTGTTAAAAAATGCAAATTAATTCTGTGCCAGCATGTGGCGCTTTCAGAACTGCATAAAGATAGACTTTGAAATGTGCAGCGCTCATATTTATCCAATTAAATCATAGCCTTTTTCATTTTAATCATCACATTAAGCTATCCACCTTTTTCTTCAACGCGGAAGTAAGCCTATGGGTGAGACTTCCGGTTCATTAGCTGCTATAGGTAAATAACGAGGAGAATTTCAGATAATACATTAAAATAATATGATAAGACACACCAACTTTCAATATCAAGCAGCAAAACGAACTGTTTTGTTCAGCTAAAAATAGCTGGACGGAGTGGACGCAGATGAGACCGGAAGCCAGACCCATATAATTTACAAATGGCCGCGCCCATTTTTACGACAAGAAAAAGGTGGATATGGCAATTGTCTTTCCGTCCCCATTGTACTTTTTATGGCCTTAAATTTGATACAATTAAATGTAAGACTTTTTAAGGACCAGCGAAAAAGGCATGCTGACATTGAGAGAGAGAGAAAAAAATTGCACAAATAAAATAAAATATAATAAACTGTTTTAAATGTTTCAGGTACAGTACAGGTATCCTTAAATGCAGCATTTAAGTAAGAAATGAACTAATCAAATGAAAAAAAAAAGCATATTATTAATCGTATGAATAATAGATTCTACTGATTCTCATTTTAGGCTGCTGTACTAGAACTACATACTGCACAAATCAGTTGATACACATTGATTTCTTTCCCAGATGTTTACATTCGATTGAGACAAAACCAACTGTTTATGTGAACCATGGGTGTTTTTGACAGTTGAAACAATAAACGCTAAAGAGAGTGTATACACTGTTATTGAAATTAAAATAAACAAGTGTATGCTGTGAGCAAACAATTTGTAGAGATCTGCCAGAAGAAGCAGCCACTATGAACAGCTGATTTGTATGGAAACATCTGATGACCAAACTACATTGGAATTCGCAAATGGAAAAATCAAGTGAGCCCGGGCCGATTTGTGTTCACAATGCACGTTTTTAGCGAACCGTTCCTTTAGCCGAAAGCGAACCGTACTCAGACCACCTCCCGAGATGGTCTCGGTTCGGTTCGGTTCGCTTCTGAGGGGTCTGAGATCGTTTGGAGTGTTCACATATGGGCCAAAAATCCAAAAAGAACCGCGCTCAGACCCCTGAAAAGGACCAAGTGTGAAAACACCCTATAGTTCGTTTTAAAAGAACCAAACCCAGTTAACTTAAAGGGAACCAGCCTAAAGTGACCTCAGTCCTTTTGGTGTTCACAATCTAGTGGACTCAAAAGAGAACCCAGTTCTTTTTTTGGTCCTCTTCAGCAATGAAGAGATCTCAGACCCTTTCTTGTTCACACCACAACTTTATAAGAACTCAGACCTCAGCTTTCTGTGCAGCAGTAGATTTTGGGTATTCAAGATGGCGTCTTCACATGTTGTCATCACATGAATGTGGCACATTTTGAAGCAAATGACAAATAGCGAAAGAGTCAGACAAAGCAGAACTAAAGGAAAGCATCTGAAAAAATGGAAGAGGAAAAGGATAGCAACTAAAAATAAATTTTTCTTCCAACACTATCAACAACTGCTGCTGCTTGCCACAGGACTACTTGTGACGCTTCAGCTTTCATTTGAACAGTTAGTATAGAAAAGTTTCATAAACAGAAAACTACATAATTTCATATTGTCTTTTGAACTGTAATAATTTTATTAAAATGGCTACAGGTATGGCAAGCCTCCAGGTACACAGGTCGAAACGAAACGCAAAGCGTAACGGGATCTCATTGCTTTCGCATATCACGAAGATATCGAACCACAAACAGACCCACAAACGTTTTGGGTCCTTTTAGGGGGGTCTGTGATCACATGGTTTGTTCACATATTCACGCTGAACCGCTCCAAGATCGTTTGAAAGGGTTAAATGAACTAGGTGTGAAAACACCCTTAGACTGTGTTTCTGATTAAATAAAGCAGTAACTGATGTCATAAAATCATGAGTATATTCTGATTTAAAGGTTAGAAGCTATAGCTTCCATGAATAAAAAAAATCACAAACATGACACTTATAAATTAAATAATTCTATATATGCTAATTTATTCATTAATGTGTAATGTGTTATATTTTTTAAACAAATTATGATCTCTAAAATATTTCCAGAATTTTTACAACTCTTTTGCTTTAGACCATCTACAAATGTTTAATTTTAAAATAAAATGTTAAAGTTAATACTGCATTTTTCTGAAAAAAATGCAGCGATTGATATATAGTTTATTTATAGTTATTTTCAAAGCTTCAATGTACTGTTATTATAAGATAACTGCATTATTGTTTATTTAATTCTAACAAATAAGTTCTTGTTAAAAACTAACCAAAATCAAAAATAATTAGCTTATAATTTCCACACAAGAGAGACTTGGTGTTGTTTCCAAACAAAAGGAAATATATCCGTATCGGCATCGACTATCGGCCAAAATGAGTTGAAAAATATCGGCATATCGGATATCGGCAAAAATCCAATATCATGCATCCCTACTCCTGCTCGATAATTCTGGTGCGCAAAATGCTACAGCTGCACTTAAAAGGTAAAGTGTGCTCAAATGCATATCATTATTTTTACTACACACTTTTAAAATCCCTGTTACTGATTCATTTTCTGTAGTTATCACTGTTGCTGATATGGCAGTAGGCTGGTCCTTGGGGAGATGTTTGTGTGCATGTGAGGGGATAACTCAGGAGGCTGTAGTGTATTATTAGCCTCTACTGGGCCTGCTTTTCAAATGCTTCAGGCCAGCTGCTTAATTTGATTTTAATATGCAGATGTACTGACAGAGTGACACACAGAGGGCTCTCTGTCAGTCACACACTCCGAGAGAAGATGACACTTGACATTTGCGACACTAAGAAACACACCTACACAAATGCAGAAAACAACTGTAGAGTTAGCATTTTTTTTTAGATACATTGAATTTTTGCTAAAGTAATCAAAGTTTCCCTAAAGTATGCAAACAACAGCAGTAACTAGATTTTCCTTTGCTAAAGGAAGCTGAAGTGCTCGCAAGGCACACATTTTAGGTAATTTATATTGGCTATTTATAGAAACTATATAAGTTGCAAACCCAAATATAGCTAAAAAAATATATACAAATATACTACAATAGTTCAGAAAAATTTGGACACTTAAGTCCACTTGCTTTGATTTTTTTGTCATTTTGGTAAAATTATAGTTAAAATCAGTTATTTATATTAATTATATATAATTATTATGTTGCAAACCCAAATGTAGGTACTCCAAAAATAATCTGGACAGTTTTGAACAATTAAGCTACAATTACATTTAATAAATTGGATAAAAAATGTCAAAGCAAGTGTTAAGTGCAAACAATAATTTGAGACCTTATCTTTGAAGCAACATCTTTATCTAACATCAACATTATTATTTGATCATTCGATTTTGTGTGAAAATGTTGTTATCTTAAAAATACATTTGCTTAGATTTTTTAGATAAAATATAGTTATTAATATTGGATATTTATATAAATTCTGTAAGTTGCAAACCAGTATATATAGAGAGATGAAGATAGAGAGAAACAGAGGTGAAGAAAAAGAATGAAAAGGCATGAAATGGCATTCAATATCATGCTCTCTTTGGAAGACAAGGATGCAAAGTCCATTTTGTGTCCTTGTAAGAATCTGTTCCTGTGTGCCTGTGGAGCACTTCCAGAAACTCACTTTGATGTAACCATCCCACTCATATTTTGCCACACCAGAGTCTTCCAGACCAGGGCTTTTCTGAAGTCATTTTCATTCAAGCACCCCGGGAGCTCTGCCAATTACCAGTGAGTTGAAGTGAGTTCATTACACTGTAGGTTTAAATCACCCCTTTGGATGCACTTAGTGTCACCAGCTAGGCTGTTACTCCCCTCCAGTACAAACAATGGCCGTTACCTAACAAGACCGAAGAGCTGCTCCAACAACAAAAGATCCATTAAATCTGCCATGCACTACTACTGCCTCCAATCTCTAGCCTTCTATGCTCCAGCTTGTAGCGCCAGGCTTCTGTTGCTGCCCACTAGGCATAAAAACAATTATTCTACATAATATGAGGCCTCCATTCAATTTCTGTGTATCAGTTTTTATGCTCCACACTATCCCTGTTCCCTATCGATACTTCACTCATACTGCGTCTGCTAAGATGCTATGGGGAAAACCCGAATAATGAAGCCTTTCAATAATGCAGTGTAACTGCACGGCCATTGGTTCGTGCAGTGTATTTAAAATAAACCATTGGCTCGGCAGTGGAGCCGAGCGTCATAGGATCCTCAGATTTCTTCTCCTTCAGCAACGACTACAAGATCTTCGCTCTACGAGACTCGAAGCCTTCACCGTGAACAAGCCTCGCAGCGGATCAAGACCCCTCTCTGTTCGGCTGACTTTGCCGGTCTTCAGCTGCCTTTGGCGTCTGCAGCAGCTGTGGTCTTCCCGGTCCCCTGCCGCTATCCGGCGACTATAAGAGCTAATTTTCTAAGTAAATCTCTGGCGGTGTTGCAAATGCCACGCCGCTACTGTCGCTCGTGCAGGGCTCCCCTGCACGCCGCTGATGGTCACGGCGAGTGCATGTCATGCTTGGGCACTACCCACGCTGAAGCTGCACTTACCGAGACGGAATGTCCTCATTGCGAGGATATGAGTCTCGCCTCTCTGCGCTCGTTGATAGCTTTCTTTTCAGAAAGCGACTCCGCCCCTCGCGCCCTCCCGCTTTCTTCCTCCCAGGAACCCTGTGAGGAAAAAGCAGCGGGGCAGAGGATCTCGGTGCTCGGTGACGAGTGAGCCCACGCCGGTGAGCCCCAATGTGCCTCACTCTCTCCACATAGAGAGGCTTCCCCCATTCCTCTTCTCTCACCCGGACCAGCATCCCTCTGCGGCTGCGAGCGATCTGGTCTCGTTTGGTGGGAGCGAGTGCTCCATGGATGACAGTGTGTCTCTGGCTGCTTCAGATGTGGAGGAGCTGTCAGGCTCGTCCTTCGACCCCGCTCCCCTGCCGTCTGCGGAGCCCAGCTCTGCCAGCTCGGGCATGGACACTGAACTTTTCCGCGTCTTGTCTAAAGCTGTGCAAGCTGAGTTTGAATTGGTCTCCGCCAGAAGAGCCCACCCGCAGCCGCCTGGAAGGCCATCCCTGGAGTGTCAAAGTGTGTTCTGGGGATAATAGAACAAGGTTATTCACTTAAATTCGCTCGAAGACCCCCGCGATTCAGCGGTGTGGTCTCCACCTCGGTTCAGAGCAAGGACGCACACGTCCTGCGGTCCGAGGTGATGAATTTGCTGGCAAAAGGGGCCATAGAAACTCCGATATTTCCACATCCCCAAAAAAGATGGCGGCCTAATGCCCATCCTCGATCTCAGGCACATGAACCGCACCCTCATGAGACGGTCATTCAGGATGATTACACTGAAGCAGATCCTCTCACAAGTGTGCCCAGGGGACTGGTTCTTAAAGTGAAGTGACATGTGGCCAAGTATGGTGACCCATACTCGGAATTAGTGCTCTGCATTTACCCATCCAAAGTGCACACACACACAGCAGTGAACACACACAAACCGTGAACACACACCCGGAGCAGTGGGCCCGGTGAGCAGTTGGGCAGTTGGTGCCTTGCTCAAGGGCACCTCAGTCTTGGTATTGAAGGTGGGAGAGAGCGCTGTACATTCACTCCCACCCACCTACAATCCCTGCCGGTACGAGACTCGAACCCACAACCTTTTGGGTTATGAGTCTGACTCTCTAACCATTAGGCCACGACTTCCCCCTCTTTTTGCTGGATCTGAAAGATGCCTACTACATCCAGATAGCCCCCCGCCACAGGCGATTCTTGAGATTCACCTTCGAGGGAGTGGCATATCAATACACAGCCCTTCCCTTTGGGCTGTCCCTAGCTCCTCGCACTTTTACGAAGTGCATGGATGCGGCTCTTTCCCCGCTGAGACAGATGGGAATCCGTGTTCTGAATTATTTCGACAACTGGCTCATCCTGGCCCAGTCAGAGAATGATCTATCATCCCACAGATCCTTCCTCCTCAGCCACTTAGAGTGCCTGGGACTCAGGGTCAATTTCGCCAAAAGCGTGCTGTTCCCCAGCCAACGGATATCGTTCCTGGGAACAGTTCTCGACTCGTATTTGCTCCGGATCGTGCACTGGCTATTCGGCAGCTTGCGGCCTCATTCAAAGTTGGAGCACTTCGCCCTCTCAAGGTGTTTCAGAAGATGTTGAACCTCATGGCCTCTGCGTCTCCAGTTCTTCAGCTGGGCCTGCTTCGCATGCGGCTCCTTCAGTACTGGCTGAAACCACAAGTTCCGTCCCATGCCTGGCATCATGGACGCATGCGTGTCAAGGTGAACCGGGCCTGCGTAGCAGCTCTGGCCCCGTGGAAAGACTCTCGGTGGATGGAACGGGGCGTGCCCCTGGGAATGGTCTGCAGAAGGAAGGTGGTCTCGACAGATGCTTCCAACACGGGTTGGGGAGCTCTGTGCGATGGCAAAATGGCTTTCGGCCAGTGGTCAAAAGAGGAGAGTCGGCTTCACATCAATTGCCTGGAAATGCTGGCAGTATGTTTGGGCCTTCGCACCTTTCTGCAAGTCCTAAGCAGGGCCTCGCCGTCCACATTTACCAGGTTTTATAATCTGGATGTCCCGGCCTTACAGGCTCGGGTCCTTTCTGCTTAAACGGACTTACTCTGGCCTTATGGCAAAACCAGTGCTCAGGCGTTTGCCATGGGTTCTGAGGTTCTGAGGCTGTACAATTTATCTTGGAATTACTTAGATTACTCAGTGCTGGGCCGACCTCTGTGAGTTTGGCCCTATCGCCTCTTGCGGGGCTTCCCTGCAATTACTTGGTCCCTCTGGGCCCCCTTTGGTGCTCAAGGCAAGTTCAAGCATTGGTCGTTCCTCTAGCATAGCACGGCGGGATTGTACTGGTTCCCCATAGCGTCTTAGCAGACGCAGTACGAGTGAAGTATTGATAGGGAACGTACTCGGTTACTAACGTAACCTCGGTTCCCTGAGATACGAGAACGAGAACGTGCTATGTAGCTGCACGACTCAGTCGTTGCTTCAGTTGAAGTAACCTAAGGTTCCTATTGCAAAGTGCACGCTTATATAGACAGATGCCCTGCCCATTTTGGCGGGCTCTGGCGGGCTGTGTTGCCATTGGTTCGTTTTTAATACACTGCACAAACCAATGGCCGTGCAGTTACACTGCGTTATTGAAAGGCTTCAGTATTCTGAGAAAAAGGAGTTTTCCCCATTAGCAGACAGAGTACTCGTTCCCATATCTCAGGGAACCAAGGTTACGTTAGTAACCAAGTACGTTTATGCACTCTGTGGAGTGCGACCAATGTTCAGTTTATGAGTTGAGATTTGAAGCCCATTGTTTATCATTCTAATTCCATTTTAGTTATGTTTGCTATTATTATTGGGGTTAGAGGTTTGTTCTACATCCTAATCACTCTTAGAACTGCATAGCAACATACAAAAACAAGCACATAATCAAATTTTCTTCAGAAATTCCAATTTTTTTTTATTTTATATTCAAATTTAACAGTAATTCCTCAATTCTTATTTTAGATATTATTTGTTAAATTGACGGAAAAGTTAAATTTGCTTACCCCTGCATTGTCTTCACAGCGTTGTTCAACCTCATCCCTGTGGGCCTTCGGGTCGTTGCTATTCAGTCTGTGAAGACGGGCTTGTACATCGCCATGAATGGAGAAGGCCATCTGTACACATCAGTGAGTACACAGTCGTATACTTCAGATAACAATTCTAACAATTCCAACAATTCTTTGTTTCAGAACCTAGTGAATTACTGTCTACATAAGCAGCATCCTTCTAAGGCAGTGTCCTGTAGCTGTAATAACTGACTGATTGTGTATGTGAGAATTGATACACAACTGATTCCAATATGGTTTGACATTAGCATATCTCTATGCTATAGATGCTATTATTTAATAGCCATAAAAATACATAGCCCACACAAATATTGGGTAAAATAGACCATTGTTATTAGATTTGAAGTATGTCTTATAAGGAAGCTCACTTGGTTCTTAAACAGGTTTTTATTGGATTTTAAATCTACCATAGTTTAACTTAGAAACATCATGATTTTGTGATCTTGGAAGCATGCAAAATCTGCAATCTGCCCACTCTCGTTCGCAATATCAGACAGTACTTCATTCTCAGATGTCAGCATGGCCATCTCATTTACAATGACACATCAGCTCAAACTTAAAGCTGATACCCTCTTCGCTACTGCTTTATAACCCTTGATCTCAAACTTATCTGAAGAAAAATTCTCACTGCAGGTAAAAGATGAGTCATTGTGACCACCACAAATTTTTGGGCAGAACATCTTGTGATCTATTATTTCATTCTGTAAAAACTGGTATTGTACTAATACACAGAATTCGTATATCTGTCCAGACAGGTATACGGGTAGCTGAGAGGAGTTAAGCAGAAATGTCTTTGCATGCCAGACATCATTATGACGCTATAATACATAATAGAACATGTCTCTGTTATGGTTTTAGTTTTAAATGCAAACCACAATTATGCACACCCACATGTGCATTATTGGTTTTATAAAGACCTGTTGCTGAAACATTCGTGCTACATTAAAGTCTTCATGTTTACCATCAAACATTACATTTAGCCTACAGTGCAATGTATCCACCTTGACGAGATGGTCATTAATTACTGGCAACCATGGCAATCAGTGAGGTGTTACCTTCCTCTCTGGTGCTGGTCATTATTGGCAGAGCACTGCACAGTACTAATTCATCTTTTCCATGAGCACTTAACTGAATCCTGTTGATATGCAATCTATTTCTCCAAAAAGATTGGACATTTGTATTATAGCACTTCTTCCAGTATGTTGTTTGTTTTCCTAATTTAAAAGTAATTTGGTATAAAAGCGTGTACTGATTTTATAAATCTAATTTTAAAAGTAATCATGTAAATGTAATAGGCAACACATACGGATAACTTTGCATACAGAGAAAGGGAGATGTGAGACAATCCCCAAAAGTATTTTGACAGCTTTGAACATTTAGGACACACTTGGAATGAATAAATTGAATTAGATGGAATGTCAAACCAAGTGTGATCCGCAAACATGTGATGTTACACCTTTTCTCTCAACAAACGTGTTTTTTTAGACTTTTAACCAGTTGGTCCAAAAAAAAAACCCTACTGTTTCTTAATTTGAACTTTTTTGGTGATTTTTTTCTTGCTTGAAAACTGTGTTTGCGTTATGATAAATTACAGTTGCTTTGATATATGCATTTTTTATTGTTGTCATATATTTTGAAGAGTGTCTAAAGTGCCTCCTGTATATGCCTCATACATGTTTCCAATTATACAGGTATTTTTAGTGCTGGACGTTAGTTTTAAAATAATGGTTATATGGACTAGACATGTTGATATGCAGAAGCTGCTCTTCCCTGGTAACAAGCTAAAACTTCCAATATTCAGCCACAGCTGACCCAGCGTATTTCACTGGGGAGTCTTATACAATGACAATATTTCTTGGTCCTAATGGGCTTACTAATCAACTATATGGATGCGCCCACACACTCTCTCAGCTTTCTATCACTGCTTCTTTTCTGCTCTCTCTGTTCCTGTGTGAATGACTCAGGTAATGGCAGAGAAAGCGCCCCTCCTTTTTCTCTGTCTGCTCTCTGAGGTTTGTACATTCATTTGTCATTATTCCTCTTTTCTATGAGAATGTGCAGTTATTATCTGACCCTCCATCCATTAGAGGGAATTTTTCATTAGTGAATAAAATAAGCGCACTTATCCTGTAGATGCCCTCAGATTTTTATTAAAAATGACATTTAATTCTAGCACTACAGCAAACATGAATTTAACCATTTTGAAGAGTTTCCATAGAGTTTATAGTTTTTGCTAAATTAAATTAATAAAAATAATAAATGGAATTAATAGTATTTGCAGCATTTTGGGAGAGACGGCTAGGCAGGAAAATAGACCAGAATGAGATTTATTATTATTCTGAGACCACTAAAACTGTGTCTGCTGTGGCTGAAATTAGTTTTGTGTCCATTTCTGTCATTCCAACATTTTATTGTATCACAGATTAATGACATTTTATACTGTACGATCAATCGTTACTCATTTTCCTTCATCAGTCAAACACAAATGAAGGCATGCTGACGGCCCACTTTGATTAGTTGATCTCTATTCTCTCTTAGAGTCAGGCTGAGAGAATACGATAGTCCCGTTGAATAGAGCAGAATTCCATTAAGAAGCTCTAGCACTGCATCCTGGTCTTTTGTCTGTCAGGCCTATTTTTTGTACAGCGCGGGAGTACAAGTGACCCGATAGTATCGAAACATCCTGGAGTCTCGGCACAATGGACTCATGCCTGGGAAAAAAGAAAGACTTCAATAATCTTCCATTTTTCAATCCCTCTCTTTTGTTCAAAGGGCTCAAACTCTGCTTTCCTCTCTGCTGTTGATGTTCATAGGCTGATACATCCTTTGGAATAATAATCAAGCTCCTTTTCTGGGTGGCTGCAGGTGTGACAGTTGTGCAGTTATAGAAATACAAAACAGCTCTGAAAAGCAAACATACTTGTCTGCTTGAGTGAATGAGAAATGTGCTGGTAACTTTTAAAACAATTGGCAAAGAACATTTGAATAAAAAAGAAGAAAAACAAGAATCGCATATTTGTTCATTTTAGCCACTGTTATGACCGAGTGATTTGGCTTTTCGTGGCTCTCTGGGTATCTTCAAAGCTGTTCTCCTCTATGGATTGAAGAGGTCTATAGCTTTATCGCCCTGCCACACTTGTTAGAGCTACCTTTCGTGAGTTAGATTGACTCTTCACATCAGTAGACTGGCCCCTGTAGGCTTACATCCCTTTGGTGCTTGTGTAGTTTGAACTATTGCTACCAGAGATTGCTTACAAAGCTCAGTTCACTATACAGCCAATTTGAATTGTTAAGTATTTGATTTATTTTCTGAACACTTACTGTATGATGCAGCCACAGTGCAATGCAGTAATGAATAAATCTTATTACGGATCCTTTTGGCATATTTCTAAGTGATAGAGCCTTTAGGCCTATAAATTAAGGTCTATCTGTCATCTCCCGACATAATGACAATATTTCCGCTCACTTGATGTTTTCTACAGTACTTGTAATCTTTCATCAAATCAAATCTTTCCATGTTTCCTGCTATGAGTTTGCTGGCTACCAGGATTTCTTGTCGGGTAAACATATATGTCAGTTAAAGATAAGAACTTGTCTTCTTACCGCATATTTCTGAACAGTAATCTTATATCTAACCAGAGGTTTCACATAACCTGTCCAGTCAGAGATAAGCACCGTCCAATCCCTGTCCTCCCACTGACGATTGTGAGATTATCAGCACCGTTAAAACTAATAAAATACCGTCACAATTTTTAGACATATTTATTCCTGTAGTAAGGGGCACGTTTCTCCAATGGGCCAGAAAACTCAGACCAAAAAACAACCTGAGGATATAAGCTGTAACAGACAAGATATGAGTGAGTTCATCCCATGGCATTTCTCAGTGATGGCAGATGGCTCAGTCTGATTATATTCTCAAGTGATTATTATTCTCACCCTCATGTCTAAATCTTCCTTCACATTTTTTGTTTGTTTGTTTTGTTTGAACAAGCAGCCAAAATCACAGAGCATAATATTTTATGATGAAACGCCGTATTAAATGGAATATGCAAAAATGCTTTAGCTTTTATTATTTGTATTAAATTTGCATCTTGAATGTGAATCGTGATGAGAACCTGTTGGGTTTTTAAAATAAGATTCACCAACCTGTGTTACCTGAATACAGGGGCAGCAGAGGGAGGAACCAG
Source organism: Sinocyclocheilus grahami (assembly GCF_001515645.1). Taxonomy (NCBI): domain Eukaryota; kingdom Metazoa; phylum Chordata; class Actinopteri; order Cypriniformes; family Cyprinidae; genus Sinocyclocheilus; species Sinocyclocheilus grahami. The sequence continues at coordinate 2,051,467 of NW_015505207.1, read as the reverse complement.
GGACTGGTGAGAAACCATCTTCATGCATTAATGAACAATAAGGTCAAAGCTACAAGCTGGCTTGGAAAATAGAATCAGGGGACATGTCGTCTATAAATAGGTATTTTTTCATTCTGTTAAGATGAATAATACCACAATTACTATTATGTCTTTTTCTATTATTGTCATTTGTCCTATATATAGTTATAACTACACCCATGTCCATTGTGTAGACAATTACATTTTTAATAGACGTCACTAAGCATAAGCACTTTTGCAACACATAGTCCAAGGATACACCTGGACAGGTTAGTTTCAATAGGGATTACTGGCACCCCACTTTCCTGGTTTAGGTCTTATCTTATCGGTCGTGCTCAGTATGTTCAAATTAAAAATTTTAAATCAAAACCATCTACAGTTACTAATGGTGTCCCTCAGGGTTCTGTTTTGGGCCCACTCTTATTCATCATCTATTTACTTCCTCTTGGCTATATTCTCAGGAAATATGGTATCCATTTTCACTGCTATGCCGACGACACCCAGCTCTACCTGTCTTCTAAACCCTCTAGTTCTTTTCCTCCACCTTCCTTGACTAGATGTTTAGCTGAAATTAAAGACTGGCTTTCAGCCAACTTTCTAAAACTCAACAGTGATAAAACTGAGGTCTTACTTATCGGTACAAAATCTACTTTGACTAAATCTGATTGTTTTACAGTGGATATCGATAATAATGCAATTTGTCCTTCTCAGCAGGTTAGGAGTCTGGGTGTCATTCTGGATAGCACACTATCTTTTGAAGCTCATGTTACACGTACTGCGTATTTTCACCTGCGTCGCCTATGGAACTCTCTTCCCCCCAATATACGGAACAGTGACAGCCTTCATACTTTTAAATCTCGTCTTAAGACTTATCTTTTTACCCAGGCTTTCTTATGACTTGCTCTTATTAATTGCTCTTATTATTGCTCTTGTAAGCCTTTATTGTATTCATGATGTATGCAGTTGTGCTGTTGAATTTTGTAATGCTGGCAGGACTTGTTTATTTATTGTTACTGTTTTTACTAGTTTGCTTGCTGTAAGGTGACCATGGGTGTTTAGAAAGGCGCCATTAAATAAAATGAATTATTATTATTATTACGATGTCCGTGCATCTTTTTTTACTGGCATTGGTATAGAGAGCAGGCTAGCTCACCTATGAACCAATGCAGTCATTTAAAGGCGGATGGAGGTTTGGGAGGAAGGTGTCATGTGAAAGCCCAGTCGCAGAGTTAATAGAGCCCCACCAGTGAGATGGTGCTTGGTGCACTGATAAGATTTCCCTCTGCCAGCTTGTGCAGCAGAGAGGGGTCTTATTTGGAAATACATAGGCAAAACAAGGTCAGGTGACTAATGGAGGCGAAAGCAATTTCACTGTCAGACAGCATCTAAATGTAATCCTTTGCTTGCTCCGCGACAGTGGCATTACTGCCGTGCCAGTTTAGTCTCTTTTAGGCTGGCCATATCTTCAGGCAAGTTTGGCCACGTTTTCAATTTACATAAATTTTTGTCATCTGTTTTCAGCCATGTAATGACTTTATGAGCTTTGGAACACAAGCTGTGAATACAAAAGGGCTTTATGGACTGAAGCATACGGTCGTCTGATTGTGCAATATTTATAGCTCTCTGTTTATAAGGTGCTTTGTTTATTCTTGAGTTTTGCAATGTTGGCCTAACACATCCCAAAGGGAAAAAATGTCATAAATGTACATATAAGATGCTCCCCTTTGGGGTTGGCAAGATTTATGAATGTTTTTGAAAGAAGGTTTTTATGATTGCCGAGGGTACATTTATTTGATAAAAAATACAGTAGAAACCGTAATATATTGTGATAATTTATTGTGAAATTTATTACAATTTAAAATGACTGCTTTCTATTTTAATATATTTCAAAATGTAATTTATTCCTGCAATGGCAAAGCTGAATTTCCAGCAGCCATTACTCTTCAGTGTCACATGATCCTTCAAAAATCATGATTTGGTGCTCAAGAATAATTTCTGATTATTATCAGTTTTGAAAACAGTTGTAATGCTTAAAAGGGATAGTTCCCCCCCCCAAAATTAATAATTTCCTCACCCTAAAGTTTTTCCAGAACCAGATGAATTCATTTTTTCTGCTGAACAGTGAAGCACAATTCCATAAAAGCACCAATGGGAGGGGACCATTCTGCGGGTGATTTACTAACAATGCGCACATTAAAGAAAACAGACGCAGCTAGATCATTTCCATAATGTCCAGCACAATCTACAAAGAGCAGCGCAAATTACCACCTGCTTTAAGACATGCTTTTTTTGGCCATTAAATAATGGAGCAAATACCAGTAATTTGACAATCACAAACGTTAGTAAATTGCTTTGCGTGATTCATTTTAATACTCTCCTCCCATAAATTTAGCATCTGAAAGGGAAACTCCTACAAATGCAGATTCAATATGGTCTGTGCTAATTCTTCACTGCGCGTCTTTAGTAAATCCTGACAGTACTATTTTAATGCCAAAAGACAGTTTGCGCTGGCACAATGTGTTGGTAAATCTGGCCTTTAGAATGGAGATGTCATTCACAAATTGGTGAAAGGACTTCATCTATAAATGACGAATACCGTCACTTGTTAATTGGTCAGAACATCTGGTCTTGTATTTATTGACATCATAGTTATGAAAGTTTGTTCATTCACATATCCATAAAGATTTTGAGTTGTCCGCTCAATTGAATCTCTAGTTTTTCTTCGTGGAAGCGCCGTACAGTCATAATGGAGACTGGTAACTCTACATTGATCCTCAAATGAAAGGTTGGGGGTTGTGTCAGGTAAAATCACTTTGTAAAATCTGCCTATGTCTTCATAAAAAAGAATGCTGCAGGAAAGAGACGGCCTACTTTTAGAGCCGTGCGTTATGTGTATCTGACAGATAATCTGAGCGCAACAGAGTGGAAAGAACGCAGTATCGATTAGAGAGCAGGAGACAGTCTGAGAGGTGGAGAATCTTCTTGATGGCACAGGAGGAAAAGCTTTGGGTATGTCGGTGGATTTTCATATTGTTGTGAGCAGTCAGGCTTTACTTAAGACATTGTCTACAGAAGCCCTAGTGGCTTATGCATTCGTGGAAAACATTTTCTGCTTTCCTGACCGAGGTTGTTTAAGTAGACATAGATATTTAGTCAGGTTAGATGATGAATAGAAAGATTGTATTGTATAGAGCTGTCATTGTGGGAAGGAAGACTGCTAAGTGAAGTCTCTAGTATAAATAGAATAAGTGCTATCTATTTTATCAATAATTGTTGAAATGATGAAGTACATCTGCAACTAAACAACTGATAACCTCCCTTAAAAACAAAGTCAGGTATTTACAATATTATTGAATATAATATTTAACAGGTTCTGTATGTATCTGTTTAACTTCCCAATGAAGGTTTATGATCTTTATAATGAGACTATGATAAAGACACAACTCATAACTGTGTAAAACAGTTTGTAGTTTATCAAGCTGAGGACAAGACTTGGCTGTGAGCTTGTAGCGTGTTGATAGATTTTGAGGAAGCCATTGCTGAATGCCCACATTGTTCACACCAATAAAAGGACACTCCCTATGACTCCATGGATGAATCAGTTTCTTTTTTCATTTTTTTTTTCAGAGCTAGTAGAATCTAATTTTATTTTCCAAAGTAATTCAATTGAGAATTTTCAACTTTTCAGCATGCATATCAATAATACAACTGCATTTCAAGCATTCTTATTTATTTTCTCTTTGTATGCACACATACGAGGAGCTATGCATATCCTATCCATTGGGGAACAGCTTGAAAAGCCTATGGTATTTGTTAGACAAGTGCACACTATAAACCATAAATATGTGCATTCAGTTTGTTACAAATGTTTCATTAGCTGATTGGCATTGACCTAATTACTGATACCATTATTCATTGTGGTTACAGTTTAAATTTCCATAAAGTGCTTCCAGTTGTTTTCAACAGATTCTACTTTGCCCAGCTGCCCACTGACTTACTGTCAACATGCATACACTAGATGCCATTAACTATTTGGGGCATAAAATGCAATGGAAAAATCAAGCTGTAAGAAAAAATAAAATACAGGATTCATTGCAAAGCTGATTCTAATAAAAGCCTTATGCATTTATGCTAGATATCATAAAATTTGGTCAAAACAGTAATATTGCAGTCGTTTTGACATGCATTGCAATTGGAACTGCAATATGATAAACATTTATCATGTCATATTGCTGCTGCTCAGCATGAGCCCCACACTGCCGATTTACTCTGACAGAAGCAGTGAAAGCATACTATATTGTAAACTGCAGCATTCTGTGGTTTAGTAATTGTGTTAGACATCATGATTTCATTTTTAATTATACAATTTTTGCATTCTAAATGGATAGCCAATGTCTCATAGTCAGGTGGTTTCCAAGCATTTAGACCCCAGTTTTGTTTCTGTAGGTGCCACTTTCAGAACTGTCATGTTTGTAACGAAGAGATGTCATGCCCACAACAGTGTCATCCCTCATTATACGACAATGTAATTATGGTAGTACTGTTTCTTAATTCTTTGTAGTTTCAACAAAGTTTACTGTTTTCCAAAAATTCAAGCCTGTAACATAAGTGGATTTCCCAATCTAAAATAGCACTTTTTCTGAGGAGTTACATTTCATGTTTTTGCCGAAAATGTCACATCTGTAATTTAAATTGCTCTTTGATTATATGTCTCTGAAATAACTCTTATTGTGCCTTGTGAGTGCTATGTGAGCATTTCATAAGCAGAAACTATTTTTGTAACTTGTACTTTATGAGCAAATTACAATAAAGGTAATGAAGGTTTCCATGCATACTGAACTCACAAGGCACGACAGCTTAACATGCATGGTTGACATTTGTAGTGGGAATGCATAATATGACCTAATGCAAGCAAGTCTTTTCTGCTGCTCCACATTGAATGATACTTTTCCTTGATGTATATTCATTATATTGTAGTAAAAGAAAGATCTTGAAGTTACTAGGTCCTCCATGAATCAGCTTTACACATGATAAATTGAGTTTGCGGGACACAAGAGCCAGTACCCACAGGAAAAGCTTCCTATAGTGGCCATTGTTTCTGCTTATACTTTCCATATATTATTCAATAATGCAAGCCAAGGCCATAAAACATGTTCACTTGTGAAAAGACGTATGACCCTTGAATAAATAGTTCCTTTCATTTGTCTTTCTAACGGTGGTATATGTCAAAGCATAGTGCAGCCTGTTGCTTTCTGAAGATGACATATGCAAACGAGCCCACGGAAGGATAAAAGAGGAGCTCTAATGGCAAAACTGACCAGGACATTAAGTGAAAAGATGTAATTAGGTGTGTCTTAGCAGAACAGGCTGATAACACTGATTTGCGTATAGTCTTAGCAACTGTCAGAGTGGACTTGGAGGACCTGTAATTAGCTTAGCATCTTATTTATTTTCAAAGAAGATTGGATGGTGATCGTGGGTGGTGTGTACTGTGGATTGAATCCCAGCCTTGTCCACCCTCAGTTTTACAGGCGTGCTTTGGATGAATGTTTCATAAAGCATCACAAACTCTTGCCTTTGCTTTATGCTGTGGTAGATAGCAATGTTAAAGCCACCAAGCTGGCAACTCTACAGACAAACACATTCAGCGATTAACAGAGTTTGAAACTGTAGCTTGCCAAGCTCCAAGCTACTCAAATAGCATCAGACTCAGGCTATCTTTTTGAAAAAGTAGCTAGCAACAGTACAATCTGCTAACAAACCCTACAGCTTTGTAGGGGGAAGTGTTTTGTTAATTGTGTAGCTACCACATTATATGTTGTATATTTTGAATATAATGCAAAAGTTTGAGGGTTGGTAAGATTTTAAATAAGTCTGTTATGCTCGCCATGGCAGTAAAAGTACAGCAAAAAATACAGTAAAAACAGTAATATTGTGAAATAGTATTAGGCTACAATTAGGCTACAATTACAATAACTTGTTTTTAATTTAATATATTAAAAAAATATATGGCAAAGCTGAATTTACTCCAGTCTCCAGTGTCACATGTTCTGTAACTTTACAAACTGTTAAATTTGATAAATTTAATGCATCCTTGTTGAATAAAGCTGTTTATTAAAAAAAAAATCTTATTGACCCCAACCTTTTGAATGATGCAATTATAAAACTTATTTTAAAAATCAGAGCAGTATTCATCAGGAACAAACATTAAGGTAAACATTAATAGATTAGAAACAGTAAAGACAACATGTTTTTCTAAAAAAAATATGAGGGTGTTGCTAGCGTTGTAATATACTGGCCCACTCTGAAGTTTCTATAGTATTCTGCCTAAGGTTTCACCTTCAGTAGCTATGTTTAATCCACCTATTTTATGTGCATTTTGGAATATTGCATAAAAAATGCTGGATGGTAATGCCAAGATGTGCATTAAACAGTGTTGGGTCCGAGTCCATCTTGTTTTGAATGATGCAATTATAAAACTTATTTTAAAAATCAGAGCAGTATTCATCAGGAACAAACATTAAGGTAAACATTAATAGATTAGAAACAGTAAAGACAACATGTTTTTCTAAAAAAATATGAGGGTGTTGCTAGCGTTGTAATATACTGGCCCACTCTGAAGTTTCTATAGTATTCTGCCTAAGGTTTCACCTTCAGTAGCTATGTTTAATCCACCTATTTTATGTGCATTTTGGAATATTGCATAAAAAATGCTGGATGGAAATGCCAAGATGTGCATTAAACAGTGTTGGGTCCGAGTCCATCTTGTCGAGTCCTAGTTTTTAATCAACTGAGTTTAAATGAGTTTTAAAAAAAAAGTTTTTAAATTTGATATTACACATGACATCTGTACTCTGAAAAATTTCTGCATCCAAAATATCCAAGTCCGAGTCCACCCGAGTCCGTCCAAGTCCAAGTTCATTCACAATTGCAGTCCTAGTCCGAGTCCGGAGTCCAAGTACCTTAGTTTTGCCTAGTTTTCTTAGTGATATTTAGTGCCAGTTTTAGGGTTGGGTACCGTTCACATTTTAACCGGTATGGTTCCGGTACCTGAATTTCGGTGCCGGTACCCAACGGTACCTTTTTTGAAGTGATTTTGCAAGCCGACACGAAGCCGGGGCCTCTCAGTGCTTCTACCCGTTTGAGGTGAGAACACAGGAGGATACCGGCTCCACACGAAGGCTATAGAATCTAGCAAATGTGTTCAGGGTCGCCCAGCCCGCAGCCCTACAGATATTGCAATAATCGCATGCCAATGTGCATTGGCTCGTTTAGTTTACACTCGAAGTAGATTGGTCCCTCTAAGCGAGATCCCAATTTCGTCGGTCCTCCGACGTGACGTCGAGAGTGACCAACTGAAAGGGAACTGAGGTTTACTGTTGAACTTAATACATGGAAGAAAAAATGTGTGAATATTCCTTTAAAATAGGCTTGCCGTGATAGACGGTGTTGACGGTGATACCGGTGTTAAGCCGGTATCACCGTCACTTGCCCACTGCGTCACCGACCCCCACCGTCGGTTTGATTTTTTATAGTAATAAAAATAATTTAGTTCAATAAACACTACAATTAAAACAAACAGACACTACAATTAAAAACTGAATGCGGCTACTCAATGCAGCATGCCGAATGACAGTCACATCACACAGATCAGATTTAATTTATCCAGTGAGGAGAGTGAGTCGAGCTGACTGACAAGAAGAGTGAGGTGAGACAGACTAGATGATTGCGAATGATTTAGTTTCGAAACTAGATGCAATAAGATGTTTCTTATTTAATTGGTTCCACATTGTTTGCTGATTTTTACTTTATTTAAACTGTGTCATTTATTTATTTTATTTGACATTCGTTTAGCTAATAAACGTTCTACGTTTCTTATTTATTTGGTTATATATTATACATGTTTACTTATTTCCAGTTTTGTATACCTATTAAACTTTATGTAAGGTATTTGTTATTTTATATTAGGCATAGCTTGGCCTATAGCATGGTGTATTTTTATTTGTTTTGTTGATAAAAGTTACATGTTTTATATATACGCTAATGTGAGTTTGACATTGTATTTTGTTGTTGCATTCAAGCAATTGACGCCGAACTGCTGCTAGTTCAAAAGTGAAAGTAAAATGCGTACGGTGCTTTTAAGCTATTTAAAAGCGAAGGAAAGCGAGGAAAAGAGGGAAAAATCTAACGAACTAAAAACGAACAATTGCTTTACTCCGAATTGCCGCTATTTTAAAGTGAAAGTAAAATGGGCACACCACTTTTACAAGCTATTTAAAAGTGAAGGAAAGCAAGGAAAAGAGGGAACGCCCCGCCCCCGCGGTTATACCGGTATTACCGGTGTTGTCACACATCGATTAACCGGTGGGGAAATTTCCTCACCGTCACAACCCTACTTTAAAATTTTTTTTAATAGGCTAAAAATAATTAAGTGATTAATCTAGTTGTAATATTTATTTTTATCATTTTATTGTTTTATTTAAATTTGATAGAAAATGAAATATTTAAAGATGTACATTATACTTTATAAAAGTAATACAATAGTAATATATTTCTTTTACATGTTAAACTGTACTTTTATTTTGACAGGTTGCCATGAAGTTTCTGTGTGTAGGCCTATACAGTATGATGATGATAGTTTTCTCAAATGAAATGATAAAATTCTCGTGAAGTGACACTCACAGCAGCTCTGGAGATTAAGTTTTTGTGTTCATGCCGTCATATAGTGAGACGCAGAGGCCGAAAATCACCGCAAGCGTCACGCGTGCTTCAGTATTTGTGTAGTAAACAAAACTGCGTTTCCACCATTTACACATACAGAGGCAAGCGGAACATGCAGGATTCATATTTAAACCGTCTTTTTGCTTTTTAATATTGATTTAACGTGAACTGGTACTCGGTAGAACTGACGCAATTCAGTCGGTACCCAACCCTAGCCAGTTTACCAGGAAGTGACGATTTTGTTGTCTTTGACTCGTTGGATGGAAACGGTGCTTTTTTTGCAGTTGTTTTATGCGGTATTCCAGTTTTGTGCATACGTTTAATTCGAATCTTTTGATGGAAACATAGCTAGTGTGAGTCTATAGGATTTTTCCAATGGTTTTATTGTATGTTTTATTGATTGCTTAGAAGAACAATAATAAGTATGCGCAATTTTGATGTGTGCCTAACTAACTTCTAACTAAATGTTGTTAAAAAAGGGACTTCACTGAACACTATACAGGGATGGCTCAAATGTATTGGTAAATCGTTTAACCAATTGAACCAATTCGCTGAAATGAATCTAATTTCCCAGCAGTACTTGAAAAAGGGAGGACATTCTAGTGAAGCGTGATTGATTTTTCCATCAGCTTGCTTGGTTGTAAGGCTGTCATACAATCTCACTTCAGACCTTGAATAACCACCTCTCTACAGATACGCCCCTGTCAATGTTCCTTCATCCTTTTATCTCACTGTTCCTTTTTTTCCTCTGTTCACACTTGTCTGCAGAACAAAGTGCAACATATTTTTATTGCACAGTGTTTTTGGGCAGCTTGTGAAAGTGTAATGAGCACCATTGCAAGCTCAATAAGCTGTTTCCATGCCAGCCCCTCAGGCCGCAAGAGTACAGACAGCTTCCCACAGATCTGTTCTATAAGTCTGTCGTCGCACCGGGCCATCTCAGAGATGAAGCTGTGCTCAGAAAATGTAAAGAACACAGCACTCCTTCACCCCTCGCAGCAAACGGTACGCTCACACAGACCCTAGAGCTCTAGAGTGTCTTCTATTTCCTCTCAAAATGAAATAAACATTTTATAAAGCGCTATACAGAAATCAATAGGGAAAGCTTGTACCGTTTCACATGATTCCGATTCATTTTACCTCACAAACATGCTAGAAAGCCAAGGCAGTAAATGTTCCAATATTGTCTTCTGCTGCTTGATGTCACAATTACACGTTGTCATTATTTGTTCATGTTGTTAAGTCATGTTAGCAATTTTAGTTATTGTTGGAGGAAACTAAACCAAGGGGTTTAAGAGCCATAAAGCAAAAGAACTTCCCACTCTATGTGTTTCTGAGATGCAATGACACAATTCATCAAAGGAACTGGTTTCTTTTCTCATCTCTTCCAACACTGTAGGGATGTTCCAGCTATCAAGTTGTCGATTACCATAGAAAATAATTTGAATTCCTCTCAGTGGTTTTTAAATACAAACAAAAATAACATTTACAATAATGCACTTGCGAAAAGGAACATCATTTAATTTCTAAATTGTCCTGTGCTAGGCTAATGCACATTTGATTATGCTTTACCAACATAAAGCATTTAAAGGATTTTATTTTCTAAGCAGTCAGCCCATTTCAGGTTTCATCCACACGTGTTGCAGAATGACAGGAATTGGCTATAGCATTTGCACAGACAAGGTTAGTAAGCAATTTTATCATGCACACATATAATGTTGAAGTCTTGAGGCTATACTTTCAAAATTTGAATGTTTATTTAATAATATAGACTTCGATTGTAAATGCATTCGCGGAAAATTATTTCTTTGCTTGTTTTTATAAATTGACGACTTGTTTTGATTTCCAACATTACTTTAAATATTCAGGTCATAATTTCATACCAATGCTTGTATAAGAACTTTGACAGGGGTAGGTCATAAATAAATACACACAAAAGAAAAAAAAACAAGTGTAAACAACAGCTGCTGTTGTAGCAGGGTGAGGTGCACAGAGGGTGAAATGGCAGGGCACTGAAGCAGTGATTTAAAAAGACAAGGTCATGTTTTCATTGGAGCATCCATATAATAGCAGATGACAGCTTAATCTCACTACATTTAAAGAGATTATTATTAGCTAATGTAAAGCATCCACTCCATTCCATCAGAAGGACCAATACATGATCGCAGATCTCAGACAAATGTTTTGTCTAGCCTTTTATAAGCATTTGCACATCTGTCACAATAAGTGTTTTGTTTATGCAATAGCATTAAATGCACTGCATTCTTGCATTTACTCTTTATTCAGTTATCCAGAGTGACATACGAATCCTACAATATTTGCTAGCTTAGTTGCAAAAACAAAGTTTCTTCTTAAAATCAAAACCAGTTGGCCTTTTTAATCCGAGTTATGGTCTGTATATGTCACAGCTATAACCTTGGATTGGAGTGTCTGAACGTGTTTCTAAGCTCTTAGCGCAAGCCGTGGCGTTTCTGTATGCACCCGCTACGAGATGAAAAGCGAGATACAGCGTCTCCAGTTGTTTCTCAGAAGATATCTCTGAGGCCCAGATGGTTTCGTTCGGTAACGCTCTGCACAGCACAGACGCTCAACCTACACGCTACCTTTAACAGCGCGCCTCATCCCCGCTGCCAGACGAGGAGATATTTTCAACCATTCGGGATCCCTCCACAGTGTTGTTTTATAAACATACACGAACACCCTCTCCCCTTCCCACATACACGTCTGCTCTGACAGCTCTGGCAGCTTCACTCTTCTGGGCTTTAGATGGTTTGTGTGTGTGTGTGATGGGGGGTGGCAGCACTCAGTTCTCTATAAACACAGATAGACCCCCAACATAATCACTTCTCTCTTCTACCACACAGTATATTTGGACTGTGCTGCCTGGCTTATATCTGTTCAAAATTGGCTCCACAGGATCTACAAGACTGTTGAACAGATGAGTGTAGGGATGAAAGACCGCAGGCTTGCTTAGAGAGAGCAAAGCTCCAACCTTAGGCCTCCCTTTTAAAGTACTCCTCCATTGACTTGTATTCGTGAGCAGGATCTATTTGTATTATGGGTGCTAGTATTGAAATATCCCTGGCCTTTATGGCAGTGTTACTTGGCAGAATGCACAGAGAGTTGCTTCTCATTTGAATGGGTGTCCTATTAAAACGATCACGCCATAATAAACTCCGCAAACAAGTGCACACGCTGACGTGTGTCAGTAAACAAAGTCCAAATGCTCTGCCAGGAGTTGTAACTTTACCATGTCACCTGGCATGTCAGCATGTCACCTGGCATTGTTGACCATAGATCTCAATTACAGCACGTTCATAAAGGGCCTTTTTATAATGTGTAATGATGCTGCTGTTGTGCGCACCGAGCCCCTCCTTTAGCAGAGGTATCCTATTTCATTGAATGGGTTACATCATTAATCTAAGTACCTGAAACATCTGGGGATGCAGCTTGTCACTAGGAGCACAAGGGAAATTTAAGTCTGTCAATGGCTGAGATGTGCCCAGCCCTCATAGATAGGAATAATAATAATAAATATAGCTGCAAGCAGCAATGACCGGGGTTCAAGCAGTTAAGGCATTTAAGCACATAAGGAAAAAGATTTTGTTAACAAGGCTGTAACCCCTTAAATCAATGATTAAAAATAGCATTTTGGGCAAATGCAGGTAATTTACCAAAGAAATATGATGATTTTTAACATTTATGACTTTTATAGCGCCACCTATGGTCCGATCTCCATGAAACTTTGCATGATTGTTAAGAGTGATCTGACACATGTTTTCACCAAGTTTCATAAAGTTTTGAGTTTTAGTTTAGGTTTTATAGGCTTTTGGGTATATCTGGACACACCCCTTTTATAAATGACCCTAGGACCTTGGACTGTAGCGAAACACCTAGGACTAGTTCGCAAAAGTAAGTTTTTAACATATTTGTGAATATTTAATGAACGATTTGATTGACAGCATTAGTCCCAGAGGCAAAGTTGTTCAGAATGAGGAGGTCTATCATATAATATGAAGATATAGTGTTTGTTTGAATATATTATAATTTTTTAGCAATTTGAGGCCATTTTCCATTGAAGTCTTGTGTTTTTGAAGCCTTTTTAACTGTTATAGCGCCACCTACAGTCCGATCTCCATGAAACTTTGCATGCTTGTTAAGAGTGATCTGACACATGTTTCTACCATGTTTCATAAAGTTTTAAGTTTCTGTTTAGGTTTTATAGGTTTTTAGGTATATCTGGCCACACCCATTTTCTAAATGACCCCATTATAAGTAACCAAAAGACAAAATTCTTTTTTTTTTTGATAATTATTGATCTAGAGAGTCCAGAGAATATTACTGCAGTGGTTTGATCGAGATTGAACGACAAACCTAGGACTAGTTCGCAAAAGTAGGTTTTTAACATAATTGAGAATATTTAATGACCAGTTTGATTGACAGCATTGGTCCCGGAGGCAAAGTTGTTCAAAATGAGAAGATATATCATATGATATGAAGATCTAGGGTTTTTATGAATATATGTACATTTTCTGTAATTTGAGGTAATTTTCTATACAAATATTGTATTTTTGAGGCCTTTTCAACTGTTATAGCGCCACCTACTGTTCGATCTTCATGAAACTTTGCATGCTTGTTTAGTGTCTTCTGTCACATGTTGTCACCAAGTTTCGTAAAGTTTTGAGTTTTTGTTTAGGTTTTATAGGCTTTAGGGTATATCTGGCCACACCCCTTTCCTAAATGACCCCGTTTTAAGTAACCAAAGGACAAAATTCAAATTTTTTTTTATAATTATTGATCTAGAGTATCCAGAGAATATTACTACAGTGGTTTGATCGAGATTGAGCAAAAAACCTAGGACTAGTTCGCAAAAATAGGTTTTTAACATATTTGTGAATATTTAATGAACGATTTAATTGACAGCAATGGTTCTTGAGGAAAAGTTGCTCGTTATGAGGAGGTCTATCAAATGATATGCATATTGTGTTGATGTGTGAAAAATCGTGCAATATACAACCGTTTACGCACTTGAAAAACGCAATTTCGCCCCCCAGTGGCTGATTTCTTTCAAAATTCTTACAGACCTTTAGGGCTATGTGTTGAACATGCCCACCAAGTTTCGTTCCGATCGACCTCCGTTAACCCTGTCAAATATGTGCTTAAAATTGTTTGGCCAATGGAGGCCATGTTTTTTTAGATACGCGAATGTCCTCATAGACACTTGTGCCACTTTGGACAAAGACACTGTATACCAATTTTCAAGTCGATTGGACCAACGGTTGCGTAGTTATAGCTATTTTTCTGTTTTTCCCCTCTTATAGCGCCACCAAGTGGTAGAGATGCACCATTTTTTAAATTTAACCAAGGATTAAGCTCATAAACATATGTACCAAGTTTGGTGAAGATATCTCATTCCTGTGTTTTTGGATACTTCGTTTACTGCTATAGCGCCACCTATGGTCCGATATTCATGAAACTTTGCTTGCTTGTTAAGAATTGTCAGACACATGTTTTCACCAAGTTTCGTAAAGTTTTGAGTTTTTGTTCTAGAGGCAAAGTTACTCGATATGAGAAGATCTATCAAATGATATGCATATTGTGTTGATGTGTGAAAATTTGCGCAATATACAATCGTTTACGTACTTGAAAATCGTAATTTCGCCCCCCAGTGGCCGATTTCTTTCAAAATTCTTACAGACCTTTAGGACCATGTGTCGAACATGCCCACCGAGTTTCGTTCCGATCGACCTCCGTTAACCCTGTCAAATAGGTGCTTAAAAGATTTTGGCCAATGGCGGCCATGTTTTTTGAGATATGCAAATATCCTCATAGGCACTCGTGCTACTTTAGACCAAGACGCTGCATACCAATTTTGAAGTCGATCAGACCAACGGCTGCCTAGTTATAGCTGAATTTATGTTTTTTCTGTCTCATAGCGCCCCCAAGTGGCAGAGCTGCGCAATTTTTTTTTTTTGACCAAAGATTGAGCTCATACATATGTGTACCGAGTTTGGTGAAGATATCTCATTCCGTTCCAGGTTCAAGAGTTATAGCCTTTTTAGTAAAATTGGTCCTCGACTTTTGAACGTTTTGGCGCCCCCTTGCAACAGAGAGTCGATATTTCAACTTTTTTTTGATAATTATTGATATTCATTGTCCAGAGAATATTCCTGCAGTGGTTTGCTTCCAATCAGGCAAAAAACCTAGGACTAGTTCGCAAAAGTAGGTTTTGGACATACGTCAAATTTGCGGAAATACGACCCCAAATCAGAATGACCATTTTTAATTGGCATTGACCCAAGAATTCCAAATATGTAAAATTTTGGAGTCTACGGCTAGCGGTTTAGGAGTTATTAGCACTTACGCGTTTTTGATCGCTGTAGCGCCCCCTATTGGCCGATTGGGGTGAGTCTTTGTCAGAATGTCCCCTCAGGGAGCTCTACCTTCTGGCCAAATTTCAGCTCTCTACGCCTTACGGTTTGGTCTGCGCGATCAGTTTTAGCGGAGAAAAATAATAATAATAAAAAAAATCCTTACAATTACAATAGGGTTTCAGCACTGCGTGCTTGAACCCCTAAAAATAAAATAAAAATCCTAACAATTACAATAGGGTTTCAGCACTTCGTGCTTGAACCCCTAATAAAAAGATCTGGACATGGCAGCAATTCTCTGCTCTGATTGGACACTAGGGCTGGGTAAAAAAGTCGATTCTCATTTTTACGGAACGATATCGATTCTTAAATCCCAAGGGGGGGGGGTGTTAAAGAATTGTGTTATAATAACCCCTACAAATACAACTCATTATATACACTATAAACACTTTAAAGGAGACAGACATGTAGATGTTTGTGAAAGACGTTTTCTCTGTTTTGGAGGGATGATTATTTTTAAATCATACCCTATTTTTTGCATCAAAATTTGTTTATCCTTTACTATATTTAAGGGTGGATCATTTTATCAGTTGTATATTGCAACAATACATAACTACAATAACTTTGCCTAGTGCTCTTATGAAAGTTTATAGCATGATTTGTGAAAATTTAACTATACTGAATGACATGGCATAGACTTCTTCAAGGCTAGTTTTTGCGTATTTCATTTCATTCTGTAACCTACTTGTTCTACAGATCTGTGTGTGCTAGTGTTAAATGCTACTGTTTTTGACAGTGTTGATAATGTTTATGACAGATAATATCATGATAATTTTTGCGTTTCCCTTACCGAATGTCGTATCCTGTCAGCAAAAACCTGTCCATGGGCTTTTTTGATTGCTTTCAGATTAAGTGCCGGCGATACAGCATTGCCAGATATTGATACTAAAACAAACACAAAACTAAAAATAAATAAAAATAAACTGAAATTATTTCCAATCTTTTGCAAATAAGATAAGATAAAGATATTGCTGATTCTAAACTGCAATTTCCTACTTTATTAACTTTCTAAAGTGTTAAATTAAGTGGAAAAGTCCAAAAACGCTTATAATAGCTGGCTGCACTCACAACTCTCTCAAGTTTCGTTCACTCCGCCAGCATCTCGCAGCGATAATTTTCATAGCAGGGACGCTAAACATTCTTGCAAGCTGTCTAAACTGAATTATACATGTCATGCAGGCATTCATATGAGGAGTTTAACAGCAAATTAGTCTTTCAAAGAACAAATTTTATTTTTGAACATGAAAAATGTACTGAGGTCCGGACCTCGGTGGCCTCATAGCTGGTTATGGGCCTGTGCGAGGCACACGTGAACTGATAATCTCCTCCACATTAATACCAGTTTCAGCACAAAATAATCATGACTAAACATTCAAAGGTAAGTTAAAAGAAAGAGTACAACTTTACAATCCTTATCCTGTCTTGTGTAATCTCTCAATTAGTGTTTAAGCCGCGCAAAGACATCAATATAACGACTTGTAAACAATGTCATGTAATGTCACATTTACCTCAGAAAAACATATACCATGACCATAAACTCATTAGTAAGCTAGAAAAATAAACTGTAGAGAGGGGTATTTTGCTAAATATATGCACCAAATAACATATTCATTATAATTTTTACTGTTCTTCAATGTTTCATTTGTTTGAATAAATCCATAAAGTTTTTGACAGCCACCATTTAAATGTTTATATTTCAAAAAACAAATTGAAGTAGAAGTATTATTATGTAGCCAATTGTAACTTTATTATTTAAAAAAGTTCATTAAGTGTAATTTTAGCAGTTGAATATTAGCCTACAAATCAGTGAATTTTAACTTTCAATATTATAGTAATGTAATACCAACTGACTCTCATGTATATTTTACAGCATTAGTTGAGAATTTTTTTTTCCTTGAGAAAATTTGGCATGGTACTAGTTACGTTACTTTTTTCTCCATGAAATTTATGAAATCCCAGCATACACGCTCCCCAATAAATATTGGTTATTAAAGCATCAACATTCACAGAACACCGTTATTTTTAACTAAAGCAAGCGGCTGCTGCGTGCATGGTTTGGCATGGCAGAATGTCATTGCAATCTCACAAATCTCTGTTATAACACAATAAATATATGCATAAGGAATCTTGTCTACAATTCGTGTGTTATAATGAGAGGATTCATGAGCACGCAAATTTCAGCACTGCATTGCTCAACGCTGCAAACATGTGTTATAGCCTAAATAGAAACTCTGCATATGCTTGCACCTATTAATCGTTTATATTTATATTAGTTCATGTTGCTTGTGCGCAATACATGAATAACAATTTATTTGTTTTAGATATTTTATGTTTAGATATTACTATTTTGCGGGAGTCACGTGAATCATTTTATTCTCCCGCATCCCACACACACACACACATGAGTGTCTACCTGCCCGCACCAGCACTCGCCCATCTTGTCCCACGCCGCACACTGTTTCTAAGTAATGCGTTACTACCCAACACTGACTGTACCTGATATGTATCCAAAATAATCGATATTGAATCGGTAATCGAATCGAAAGCTTGTGAATGAGAATCAGATCGAATCGGGAAATTTGTGTCAAAACCCACTTTACAATTGGACACTTTATTTCAAATATAATACTGACTAAATCTAATAATCCGACACTAGTAGTAAATGTTTTGTCACGGTGTTGCTGTGCCAGAGAACAGGCAGGACGACGAGGATGCAGGAGACAAGAAACCTTTAATAACATAACAAGAGGGAAGGAGCACACACACACACACACACACACACACACAGGGTAACATTCACAATAACTGACAAACTGGAACACAATGGACAGGAACTGATATAGGGTGGATAACGAGGGGCAGACAGGTGAGCACAATGAGGTGATTAACTCATGAGAACAGGAGCAACCAAATAAGGACACAGAGGGAGAAACCATAATAGACAGTCCACAGGGGTGTGACAGGGGGGTGGGCTGGTGCAGGACTGGAATCGGGCGGAGCCACGGAGAGCCTCCAGGGTGGATCCGGGAACCATGGCGGAGCAGAGGACACGGGAGGCCATGGCGGAGCAGGCTACTCGTGAGGCCATGGTAGAGCAGGGACCTCGGGAGGCCGTGGCGGAGCAGGATACTTGGGAGGCCATGGCGGAACCGGATACTCGGGGGGCCACGGTGGATCAGGGACCTCGGGAGCCCGCGGCGGAGCAGGGGATACCCCCCCCCCAAAAAAATCTTCTTGGGGAAATCTAGGAATCCTGGGGGTCGCTCTGGAGGAGCGGGCTCTGGTCGGAGCGGGCTCTTGAGGGCGCTCTGGGGCTGAAGCCGACACGGGAGCGAGCTCTGGGGCTGGAGCAGTCACGGGAGCGAGCTCTGGGGCTGGAGCCCTTCCTGGGCTGAACTGGGGATCCGGAGCCCTTCCTGGGCTTGACTCGGGAACAGGAGCCCTCCGTGGGCTTGACTCGGGAACAGCCCGCACTTCTGGGCTGAGGACAGAGATGGTGCTGGGATGAGATGGGTAACCTGAACGTTTGGATAGGTATGTGGAGGGTCCGGGCGAGGGGTGAGCTGGTGAGGTTTTCGAGAGGGACTGGATGATGATCGCTCCCAACTTCTTCTACCTCCAGATTAACTCCATTTAGATACAGGACCTGATTAACCAGCTCGATCAGGGGAAAGCTATATGTGGGAAGATCACCGCTGATTACGTCATCATCCAGCCCCAGCCAAAAACAGACCCCGAGGACAGAATCGAACCAGCTCACCTGGTGAGAGAGCTCTAGGAACTCCTCCACATACCTCTCCAAATCCCGACCACCCTGCCGCAGACACCAAAGCCTGTCTTCAGCCGTAGACATCTTGTTTTGGGTCAGTTATTCTGTCACGGTGTTGCTGTGCCAGAGAACAGGCAGGACGACGAGGATGCAGGATACAAGAAACCTTTAATAACATAACAAGAGGGTAGGAGCACACACACAGGGTAACATTCACAATAACTGACAAACTGGAACACAATGGACAGGAACTGATATAGGGTGGATAACGAGGGGCAGACAGGTGAGCACAATGAGGTGATTAACTCATGAGAACAGGAGCAACCAAATAAGGACACAGAGGGAGAAACCATAATAGACAGTCCACAGGGGTGTGACAGGGGGGTGGGCTGGTGCAGGACTGGAATCGGGCGGAGCCACGGAGAGCCTCCAGGGTGGATCCGGGAACCATGGCGGAGCAGAGGACACGGGAGGCCATGGCGGAGCAGGCTACTCGTGAGGCCATGGTAGAGCAGGGACCTCGGGAGGCCGTGGCGGAGCAGGATACTTGGGAGGCCATGGCGGAACCGGATACTCGGGGGGCCACGGTGGATCAGGGACCTCGGGAGCCCGCGGCGGAGCAGGGGATACCCCCCCCCAAAAAAATCTACTTGGGGAAATCTAGGAATCCTGGGGGTCGCTCTGGAGGAGCGGGCTCTGGTCGGAGCGGGCTCTTGAGGGCGCTCTGGGGCTGAAGCCGACACGGGAGCGAGCTCTGGGGCTGGAGCAGTCACGGGAGCGAGCTCTGGGGCTGGAGCCCTTCCTGGGCTGAACTGGGGATCCGGAGCCCTTCCTGGGCTTGACTCGGGAACAGGAGCCCTCCGTGGGCTTGACTCGGGAACAGCCCGCACTTCTGGGCTGAGGACAGAGATGGTGCTGGGATGAGATGGGTAACCTGAACGTTTGGATAGGTATGTGGAGGGTCCGGGCGAGGGGTGAGCTGGTGAGGTTTTCGAGAGGGACTGGATGATGATCGCTCCCAACTTCTTCTACCTCCAGATTAACTCCATTTAGATACAGGACCTGATTAACCAGCTCGATCAGGGGAAAGCTATATGTGGGAAGATAACCGCTGATTACGTCATCATCCAGCCCCAGCCAAAAACAGACCCCGAGGACAGAATCGAACCAGCTCACCTGGTGAGAGAGCTCTAGGAACTCCTCCACATACCTCTCCAAATCCCGACCACCCTGCCGCAGACACCAAAGCCTGTCTTCAGCCGTAGACATCTTGTTTTGGGTCAGTTATTCTGTCACGGTGTTGCTGTGCCAGAGAACAGGCAGGACGACGAGGATGCAGGATACAAGAAACCTTTAATAACATAACAAGAGGGTAGGAGCACACACACAGGGTAACATTCACAATAACTGACAAATTGGAACACAATGGACAGGAACTGATATAGGGTGGATAACGAGGGGCAGACAGGTGAGCACAATGAGGTTATTAACTCATAATGAGAACAGGAACAACCAAATAAGGATACAGAGGGAGAAACCATAATAGACAGTCCACAGGGGTGTGACATGTTTCACCTTGATTTGTCTCTAAAATCATTTTTTAGGGTAAAACCCATTGCTGCTAATCTCATAGCTTTCTGTGAGGGCACTGTGTCTGATTAATTTAAACAGTTGCATTGGATTTCATTAATGTAGGCTATGGGATAGTTTAGGATTAAATTATATTCCAGTGATGATACAGAGGCAAGGAATAAAGCCCTATTTAAGGTTAATACATGCTTATAATTACTTTGATTCACTTGAGTATAATCTGTCTTTCAACAATGGACAAAGAACGTCATTGTATGTTGTATGTAAGCTGCATTTCATCTCTTGTAATGTAAAGCCCCAACAAACACCCCAGACATCTATCAATTTTATGCAAGTGCTGATACTAATACTGCACCATAGGACACTGTAAATTATTTTTAAATAGTTGTTTTTCTTTTCTTTTTTTTATTTGACTATCAGCCATTTTGCATTTCCCCCATTAATCATCATTATAATTGAAGGGGTTACATAGAATTTTAAAAATGAATTAAATGGATATAACTTTTTATATTATTAATATCGTTTTATATTATATATTTGCTCCATTGTGTAGTTTAAAGCAATAGCTGATCTCCATTTTTTTTCTCAGTGCTGTCTAGAAGCAATTGAGATATTAAAGAAATCTTATTTTTCCTTCCTAAGGGATATCTTGTTTATTAAAGAGCAGGTCATATGGGTTTTTGAAAAATATCTCTTTTGCAGTTTATAACGTAGCTATCCTTAAATGAAAACACTCTGCAAAGTTATTAATCAAAAAACGATAAATAAAGATATTGTCTCTCAAAAGAGAGAGTTGGTTCTGAATCGCCTAAATGAATCTTGAATATTTTCTAATCTTTTGCCTGTTACCGGTATACATCACTGGGTAACACATTTGCATAATTCCCGCCTGCCCAGAGTCTGACCTGCCCACAAACACTTCCGCTAGACTAGTTAGTGTGTTTACATCATGTTGAGAAGACGCTGTGTTCAAGGATACCACAGAAATACAATTCGAACCTTTTGTTGTGTGCATGTCATTTTACCAAGGACTGCTTCTCTAATCTTGGCTTTTATCTTCGTTGGCTTCTTCTATCTTCTTAATTTGGACTAACAAGCTCTCTGACAGATTGGAGCACTATATTATTGTTTTATGCAAAGGTGCTTTGTCAATGTAGCGCTCGCTAACTTGCTCAAGGACTCCTCTCTGTGCCAATCACAGCAGGCTTGGCCAGCTGACCAATCAGAGCAGAGTAGGCTTATGGAAGGGAGGGGTTTGCTCCGAACTTGCTTGGAATCGAATCGTTTAGAAATCATTGGCAAATGACTCTAATATTAAATGTATATTCTGAGAAAATTACAATGTTTTCTGACCTTAGATGCATTTAAACCTGTTGTAGGGGACTCTAACACAATATTAGGACACTTTAAAATACCATATGACCTGCTCTTTAAAGGCATAGTTCATCCAAAAATTAATGCAAAAGATTATATTAACTGTTTTTGTCCATATATGTTCATCAACTAAACAACAATGGATGCCATTGACTTTTATTGTATGAAAACATTTTTCAAGATATCTTTTGAAAAAGGTTTGAAAAGGCATGAGAGTGAGTATATGAAAACAGAATAGATTTTTAGGTGAACTATTCCTTTAGTTTTCCCCTTATCACAATTGTACTGTAAAGACAATACAGCAAAATAATATATGTCATGTTTGTACTGTACCATGACTTCAGTACATTTACAGTTTACATTTACAAGTTTTCCTCGGGGCTTCAGCGATGTCATCCCGATGGGGCTTCTTTAACTGCCAGAGAACGGTATTCCCATGCTTGTGGAGATGGATGGTTTAAATATGCCCCGTGGTGCAGTTCATATTCCTCTGTGTAGAGGGTTTGACAGATCTCTGTGAGCAACGCTCTGGACCAGAGAAAGGCAAAGTCTGCCTCCCTGCGTGCGTGTAAGAGCCCAATTTGAAACAACAAAGAAAAACGATATCTCCTGTTGGAGTCCCCGACTGGAGATCAGCCATATCACTCAGACTCCATCTGTGTTATCTGGGGACAACAAAAGGTTTCAACAGATATGTTATATTGTGGAATAAAGCTTAATCTTTTTTAATCAAGATGTGCTATTTGTCTCCGCATTAGGGATGAGTGGAAAAAGTGTTCTCTATTTCCTGAGCATTAGAGTGGGAAATCTTCATATCCTTCCTGCATTTTTAAGGCTATGTGAAATGAATGCAGGTTTTCAAAGAGTACGGTCCAGCAAATGTCATCCAAGATTTATCATCCATGATAAAGCACATATCTCCAACCAGATTGCACGTACCGAATCCGCCAAACAGGCATATCGAGGGATTAGAGGAAATAGCAAATACTTCATTGAATATTCTGGCTAACAGTTCAATACAGATATTGGATGGAAGAGAGGAAATAATCATTTACACTTTTGCTCACACACGCACAAATGCACACATTCTCCCACACTGACACAAGCTGTGAATGTGAGGTGGAAGGTGACTCACTATGCTCGCTGGCAGACAGGAATCCCTGCTGGAGGAAAATCCTGTCTGCGAGGGAGACACATGTATGCATACACAAGTTCAGACCAAGCCTGTTATATTTTTAGCTTGAGCCCACAACCCAACAAAATTTTTCAGATGATGTTTAAAAATGTGAAATGGACTTTAGCCTGTTTGCTGCCTTTGACGTCACAGCTCATGTAACTGCAGCATAGTTGCTAGTCCAAGCCAAACAACAGCCACTAAGATGCTGACAGACAGATATACAGGTATTACAGTCCTTCTTGAGTCAGAATTTGTTTTTTTTTTTTTTTTTTTTTACAAAAGTAAGAATATTTATTCTAAAAGTAAGTGACAGTACAAAGCCCAAGATCAGTCATATTGGTTGTTTAGCAGGATAAATAAGAGCACAAAACAATTGTGAGAAAATATGACCTTGCTGCCACAATGTTTTTGATGATTTTCAATATTTAATGTTATGGTTTCATGAGTGATTTGGTTATGCAGACGTTAAGGTCTTCTGAGTGGTTTTAAGCATCTTGCTAGGTGGTAACCTTCCTTCAATGCAAGTCTATGGATTTTTTTGCATCTGTTTTCTTAGGAAAGATATAGCACACTTCTTGACATCAAGCTGCACAGTTTGAGGTATTATTCATGTTCACAGAATAAGTGACGCAGGACAAGTTTGCCACTGAATAATACTTGGGGATTCCTCAAGCTGACAAAATGCCGTTGTTTACCACACCGATATTTGATGCATTTTTCAAATCCATCCCATGATGCAGCTGAAGGCCTAAAGGCAAAATCCATGTTTCTCTCTTAAGGCATTGGACTGTGTGTCATCTACATCTCTGTCAGGCTGACAGCTAGGGAATTGTGCGCCGTGTGACTGCCACAGCCCCGAGTCCTGCCTTCCTGCAGTCTGTCGGCTTGTTAGAGAGACCTCACATCTCCTGGCTAGCCAATAATGACTGCTGGATTACTCCTTTAAGACCAAACTGGCCTCAATTTAAAGATCAACAGCTCTTTGGTGGCCAGCACTGGCTCACGGGAAGTTTATCCATTGAGATCTCCCTCAAGGTCGAGCACTGTGTGGAGTTCTTAGACTGACTTGTGGCTGGGTCATTCACAGAAAACTGTGCCATTTGTGCTAAAAAATTTCAGGATCTTTTTATTTTTATTTTTTTTATTTAATTTGAAAAGGTATCAGCCATAGACATTGAGGTACCACCACAGGGCAATGTGTTTCCCCCAGTAATACGTTTAGTGGTCAGAACATAATGTTTTATTTATTTATTTTTATGATTATGACGTTTTTGTACAATTACACTACCGTTCAAGTTTAAGGTTAATAATTTTTTTTATGTTTTTGAAAGAGTCTCTTATGCTCACTAAGGCTGCAATTTGATAAAAACACAATCACATTTAAAACACCTGTCTTCTATTTTAACATATTTCAAAATGTAATTTATTCTTGTGATCGCAGCAGCCATTACTCCAGTCTTCAGTGTCACATGATCCTTGACAAATACAGTAATATGCTGATTTGGTGCTCAAGAAACATTTCTTATTACAGTTGAAAACGGTTGTGCTGTGTAGTAGTTTTGTAGAATTTTTATTTATTTATTTTTATAATAATGTTTTTACTGTCACTTCTGATTTGATGAATGCCCAATAGCAGGCCAATATAAGTAAACAAAATGAAATTCTGATATAGACTATAAGAACAACTTGCATCTGTTTGAACCGTTATCAGTTGGAGGAAATTTTGTCCAAAAAAGCATTTTTGAAAATGAAGGCTGATGTTCTAATCAAAACATGCATTTAAAAATAAAATTGTTCTATTCTTCTGTTCTGTTTGAGTTCAGTTGATCAGATAATGTGACCAAGTTTAGTATCCTGTTAAATATATCAGTACATAGAACTCAGATGGCACTGTTTTCAGAGAATGACCCTGCTACAATAAGGACGTCC
This sequence comes from Sinocyclocheilus grahami, assembly GCF_001515645.1. Taxonomy (NCBI): domain Eukaryota; kingdom Metazoa; phylum Chordata; class Actinopteri; order Cypriniformes; family Cyprinidae; genus Sinocyclocheilus; species Sinocyclocheilus grahami. The sequence continues at coordinate 2,026,458 of NW_015505207.1, read as the reverse complement.
TTCTCAGCCCTCAGTACCAGCTTGTGCCAGTGTGAACTGGACCACAACCAGCCATTCATTCCTAGTGTCTCTCTGTCCTGAGAGCTTTATGCATGATATATCACTCAAACAAGAGCAACATAAATACTGCAGACACTGAGATATCCTCAACAGGGAAATATCATTCCTCTTGTTACCAATACTATAGTTGATTTTGGATTCATGATCCTCTCATCTGGTTTGCTTAGAAATGAGGCTTGATTCAAGATTTAGAACCTACAGTATTAACAGATATTGCTGTGGAGCTTCACATGATTTTTTCCCCCTCCCCATTTACCGAGTAAACACACAAGAGAGCTGAAGCAGGGACACTTAAAGTGCACTCAGAATCTAGGGACATTGCCTTTCATAGAGCTGGTGTTAAAAATCTACCACACAGCCGAGAGGTCACTCTCTTCAGGGAGGCTGAACGGAGAGTTTTAAGTGCTTGCGGTTAGACTGCTCTTCAAAAGGCAATGGGCTCTTAGCTATTCATCATTGAAAAAATCACTTGATAATAATCAACAAAGAGATGTACAACAGAGAGGAAGGATTAATAGTAGCACTTAAAAAAATACGTGTTTGAATTGGTAATCTATGGCAAGTTCGGCACTGTAAGTCACTGGATGACTGACAACAAGTATCATTGTAGCATTTTGTACGCTTCCCCAGGCTTGATAACATGCCAAAGAGCTTGCAAAAGTAGAATAAAATGCAAATATGAATATTATTGTGGCAGAAATTAATGGTGTGAATTAACACGTCTGCCACCGAAGAGAGTGAACCGTAACACACAAAGCACTGTGCTTGAAGCTCCACCCTCATCTCAAATTTTAACAGGAACAAGCAAGTTTATCCAATATGCCTCATTTTGTTTGCACTGCATTTTAGACGGATTACATGAGCACAAAACCATCAAAAAGCCTCTCGTGGCCCTACCCTATCATTCCTCGTGTTGAGTGAAAAGACTCCCATGTCACATGTTGCCAAGAGGCTCATCAGAGCCTGCCGATACAATACATATTTATGGACCATCCATATTTAACAGCATCCTTTCTGTTGTTTGATTGGTTGAGGAAATTCAGTGAAGCTCATATTATGTAGCTCTCTTTTGATGTTTCAACATGAGCAGAGATGTGAGGGAAGCTCAGTCTTTTCAAGATTAGTAGACTTGATTCAAACGTTAACATTAAACAATTTCCAATTTTTCCCTGTTCACGAGAAATGGTTTGGCAGGCCAGCACGAGGGAGCCAGTCTAACACGTTTTTTTCACGTCTCGCTCGCTTTCTCGGGATCTGTCTCCCCCTGTCTATTTTTTTGTATTCCTTAACCTTTCTTTTCTCTCACTTCTGTCTCTTCACTTTTTCGCTCTCCCTCTCTTTCCCCCATCCCCCATGTGTCTCCGTCTGCTCTCGGAGAGGGATGGGTTGATTATCTGTGTCTGAAGTAAACTGCCCTTTCTGGCACTGGCCAAGGTCAATTACGGCCACACATTCAAAGCAGAATGAAAATAAGGGGTGAATCGCAGGTGCAGTAGTGACTTTTCCTTTCAAGCAGCTTTTTCTACCCCTTTTAATGTCATTTTCTTCAGCTTTACTTTTTCAGTAATTTCATCAGTTTTTAGATACATATTTGGAGAATTTTTGAAGCATTCGTTTACATTCGTAGGAAATTGGTTTTTCCATGATAGCCTGGTGAAATGCCAGGGGAGCTATATTAAAATTTTTACTTACAGTCCTCTAATTATTTCATAGTAATTCTCAACATGCTCCTACTGAGATCATCAACCCTTCCCATGTTGCATTGTTTCACACAGTGACTCTTGAAACATGAACAAAAGACCCAATGTATATGCATATTCGAATACTAAAAATACTGGTGTCTCTCTTCGGCAAAATAAAAAGGAAAGAGGGGAAAAAACTTAATTGCTAGGCAGTAGCCTTTCAAGCGTTACCATGGCTACACGATAGAAAGGTATGTGCTGTTTTAATAGCAGGCTGTGAAAAGGAAGAGCTGTCAAGAAAAGAGCATCAGGCAGAAGGCGGTTAAAAGCATGGATTGCCTCTTCCTCATAGTGTTTGCTGCCAGAGATCAAAGTTGGACAGTGTGACACATATCACCTGTCTAATTTGTTGTCTAGGATGCAAAATTAAATAAAGCTTTCATTGTATTAACCGCCGGCTCTCTTTGTGCCGACCCATGGGAGACTTGTGCAGTCAGCAATCAAGTTTAGCAAGCAAAGGAGGCCTAGCCTGCTCAAAAATGTATTCTAAATAGACATAACACTAAAACAGATGCTTTAATCAAATTTTTGTATAATTCAGAAGTATATATTTTATAAAGATGTTTTTTTAAATGTATTTTTATATTGATATTAATTAATTAATATTTATTTTAATATTTTATATAATTTCTAGCATAGGTGGGAATCTGCTCTTCTAATATGTAAATTGACCAATCAGAATGGATATGCTAATTATGGAATGTTGTTTGTTTCCAGCAAAAATGCAGCTGAAATATGCCTCCTTCCATATAAATAACCGATCAATATCAGCAGTAACCCTTCAAACCAATTAGCTGTCAATATCACTTTAGTGAATCTAAATTCTGCTTGTGATTAACACAACAGGTGGAGTGAAACAAAAACAAGAATTAAATAACAGTTTTAGAGAGACTTCAGATTTATCTTGGAATTGGAGTCTGCATTACTGAAGGATGTCAATATAACCCAATGACTGCACATCTCTGTGATTGTCTATTTAATTATTAGAACATTTTTAATAGAAAGAAAATCATTAATTAAATTTGACTCATTAGTGGTTTGTTGTGTTTCTTCCTGCAAGACAATAATTTAGTGATTTTTGTTGTAGGCAGCGTGTATATCTCTCTATTTATTTATGTATTTATTTTTTTCACTTATTTTAGTCAGTCAATTTTGTGTAGTTTTATCATACTCAAGACTTCTGAGTATCATCAAAGAGGGCCAGGCTTTGTTATAAGACACGTCTTTGTGAATCAGGGTCTTTGTACATTCTCTACATCACAGTAATCAATTTCAAAAGGAAAGCTGCAAAGTTGCCAAGATGAAAGAAAATTTGAAACTCATCTTCAAAATCATTAGTATAAACAAAAAAGTTTGTTTAGTTTGAGTCATTAAGTTGAATAATTAAGGAGTGACTAATTCTGTCTGTGGTCTTGATGAATCCTCTCATATTAAAATACTCTACAACACCAAAATAATTGTTTATTTTTGAAAACATTCAGAAAGTAGCTTAGTTTTGGCAGAATGAATGAAATGTTTATATTGTTCAGTGTGTTATGAATTTTAAGAAGGTGTGAAGGTTTATTTTAAGAAAGTGTAAATTAGTCAACGATACTGATTTATTTATTGAATAATCTTAACATTATATGAGGAAAAGAAAACTTTTTAAGACTATAAAGACAGTTACATTAAAGGGAATAAGGCTAAAGCGGCACATGAGTTTGCTGTAGTTGTCAGATATGATTAACATTTTGTAGCGTTCACTGTTGCTAACTAATTTAACTCGTCTTAGCTCTTTTGTGTAATAAGAATGGCTTATAAACTGACTCAACAGTTGAACTTTCACCTTTCTATGCTGTGAAAATCACCAGTGGTAGGATCTGGTTTGTTTTAAAGCCCTTGGTTAGCATGCAGTCAATGAAGTAAGCTGTTAGTGTTTAATCAAGGGTGCAAGAGAGCCTTCCAAAACACATCCGAGTTCAACTCCCTTACATAATGCAATTTCATCCCATTTATTCTGCCGTTGCATCTGACTAACATGCCACTTAGTTCCTGTCTTCACTCCTTTTCTAACCAAGTACCTTGTCTGGGGTTGACAAGAAACGATTTAACAGAGAAATAATAGACAGGAAGGAGTTCTGTGGAAATGCTTTTCTCTCAGCTTAAAATAAAACAATAGGGCTCCAATTTTGCACAATTTAGCACCTTTGTAGTAATATTTGTCCAACTATTGCTGGTTCTTAATATCTTTTTAAAAAGAGAGTGGGGAGAGTGGGGAAAGTGGGGTCAACTTTTATTAATATATATTATAGGGGTTTACATTTTTTGATTAACTGACCTTTTAAAATATAGGAGATATTGAATCTCATATTCAACAGTATTATTTTCGCAAGAAAGTATTTAGGATGTGATTTGCTGTAAAATCTGCCTCATTTGTCATTTAGAAGGAGACTTTTAGAACAGACACATATTTATATGCTTAGAACTTGCAGTCTTATACAGATATGAGGTCTTTAATGTGTAGTTTAATGATGGGTGTTAATGGAATTTGTAGATTTATAAATGATAGTTTTGGTGCTATTTACCAATAGAGAGAAGTGCTCCTAGGATTATTGAAGTGGTGGAGTTGTTGAATTGACAGGAAGCCTGGAAGCTTTAATCGATGCAGTAATACAACATACACAGTGTTTACAGATGGCACCAAATAATGGGTCATACAGAGGAAATGAATGGCTTTCACTGGCTAAATTAAGTCATTTTGACTTAATACACTGCAATATTTCAAAATTCTTAAATCAGTCAGAATGAAGTAAATATATATATGCTGCACAATGTGAAGCTAATACAGCTTGCTACTGTACATAGTGAGTCTGTTTTTAGTAAATCATTAAAAGTGAATTGTTGTTATAATGTTATAATTCTCATTTGTAAGCTGCTTTGGATAAAAGCGTCTGCAAAATGACTAAATGTAAATGTAATGGGTATTTTAATTATTTTAGTGATAATGCAATGTGACGTTCAGCGTAAGTATCAAAATAAATGAAACAGAACCACACCACTGAATAACCACTTGAATTACCTTCATTCTTTAAGATCTCAGTTTCACAACTCCGTGTGACAGCTGTGCCATTTTTATTTTAATCGATTGATTAATCTGATGGAGTCTTATGTTCTGGATAAGGAAGTGTGAGATTTTTAGTAGATAATGTTTACTGCTCCTGCTAGATTCACAGTCTGGCATGATCCCAGACTTTTCAAATGAACTGCAAAATGAAATTTCGTGGAGCCAAATGAAGTGTGGGTGTACAGTATGCCCACAAGGTGTGGAATCAGATGTACTGAAAAGATGGCGAAGAAGAGGTTGGAATGTCCTTGCCAAAGTGTGGATTGTGCAGTTGGATATGGATATTTGAAGAAAATAATAGACATTGGCATGGCTGAGCATGGCACCTGGAGTGAAGGTGAAAGTAGAGATTAATTTGTCATGAGTGAATATCACATTTTGTCTTGGGGCCAATTATTTTGTTTGTATGCTCATTGAGGTATCAGCAGACAGACCTGCAGTGTCTGCCTACAGATTAGACCTCGGGCGTATCACCATGCATACAGAGTAATAGGAAAATGTACAGGAATGTGAATGTTATTTTAAGAAGTCTCTGTGTTCTGTTACCAGGTTTGCTGTTTCTATTCTGTTAATTAAATGTACCAAAACTCCAAATACCAATGTACTGTAAACATACAAATTATAAATGTTATTCAGAGTGGACACCATATTTAGTGAATGAATGGAAACAAAGCTGTGAGGGACAGAAGTGCAATCTGTTCAATATGTCGTATAGCTCTTCTGATTGATAGAAAATGTCCCTCACTGCCAAATTAAGTATTGAGTTTATTCTGACTTAAAACTGTATGTTATAAATCAGTGTTTTCCAATCCTGAGGTTTCAAATGCTTAGGGATTTGTGATGGAACTGGAGGAGAGCTGTAAGATACAATAGAAATGGCAATGCTAAATTGCTACATTATAAAATTTTTTTAGAATGATAAATAATTAAGGGATATTTTATTGTATAGAATTAGGTCAAACAGATAAAGTAGTTTCAGTTATTCATGTGAAAATAAATTTCAGTTATTCATGTGAAATTGTGAAATGTTTATTGAACCATTTTTTAACTCTAAATCCCACACAGAATTTACCACAGCTTTTGTGTGACGCCTTCCTCTTGTGTCTCCCTTTCTTACAGGAACTGTTTACGCCGGAATGCAAGTTTAAAGAGTCTGTGTTTGAAAACTACTATGTGATCTACTCATCCATGCTGTATAGGCAGCAGGAGTCGGGGAGAGCATGGTTCCTTGGCTTAAATAAAGATGGCCAGGCCATGAAGGGGAACCGGGTGAAGAAAACTAAACCAGCTGCTCACTTCCTGCCCAAGCCATTAGAAGGTAAAGCGTTCTCTGAAAGTCTCAAGAGAACGGTTAACATCCAGGTCACTGTGACACTGGCAGAATGGTAATGAAGTGCACAAGCCCCTGAGAGATATGCTTTTGCTTGATGCCTTTTTACAGTTTTTCTCAAATGGTTTACACATTTTTTTCAAACTAAGGTCAAGGTTTTCAAAACAAGAAACACAGGCATCCAAACGCTTTTCCAAAACAGGTTGTACATTTTCATCGCGTTAATACAAATTACAACATACATAATTTTTATTGAGAACCCACACACAAAAAAATCTCCAGTCCAAGGTTCATGTTTTCAAAGCGTTTAATACAAACAACTACAGAGATGGAGGAGGTAGAAGAAGATAAGAGAGGATAGGAAGAAGAGATAAAGATGAGAGAGTGGAGGAGGAAGACAGAGGATGGGAGAGGAATAGGAGAGGATGTAGAATGAGGAGAGGAGAGGAGGAGGACATTGAAAGAGTTGAGGAAAGAGCAAGAGGAAATGATGTAAGAGGAGGGTGAGAAGAGAGGAAGGGGACAGCAGTCTCAAATGAGATGAGAGACAGTTTAATTGACACTGAGTCATAGTTTCTTGATAGAGGCCAGACAGAGTTCAGCGTAATGCGAGCAGATCTACATTGACTATAGAAAACCAAGAAAAGAGGGAGGAATGTCATTGGTCAATGATGACCCAACATCACCATCTGTGCTGTGCTCTCATGAGGCTGTACAACATCCGTGCCAGGTGTGAATTGAACATCTTCACCGTTACTTCCTTAGATGCAGAGCTTGAATTCATGTGGAAAATTATAATATCAATCAAACTGCAGTTGGGTTGTTTTGATTAAGTAATAATAACTTTTTGTTATAAAGCTTGTTTTATAGCAAAAGCAGATAAAAAAAAAGTTTGCCAAAAGGCAGATTCGAACCCGGGTCGATCACGTCAAAAGGTAGTTGACACACATTTTACCATCTGCACCACTGGAGCTAACGACTAGTGACCGTCTTTTGTCATGTTGACTAACCCAATCTCACATTGGTGGATGGAGTTAGTGTAATAGCCTTTGCCAACGATTTTTTTTTTTTATTCCCAACAGTTAAACAATTGCCCACAGAAAAAAAAACGGGGGAAAAAATATGCTGCAGCACCCCCACTTCCCACGCCTATGATGTATACACAGAGGAATGACTTACTACTATTAGTGCAGCAGGGAGACCGTGCCAAATTAGGCAACTCCAAGCTGTTGTGGTCACGCCATGACAACACTCGTGTCCGTTGTATCCGTCACAGTGTTGCCAAGTCCGCGGTTTTCCTGTGGAATTGGGCTACTTTATCACTGTTGCTGCGGGTTGATTTTCATGTCCGTGGGTTGAAGCGACCCCAATAACGTGTGTTTTAGCCCCCAGAACGTGATTTTTACCGGGGGACCCCTCGAAACGCAGTTAGTTTTGAGTAGCAATTGGGCGGGTTTTGTTATGAAAACCTGGCAACCATTTCCCTCAAGCAGGTAAAACGTGAACTCGCGATGCCTTGAAAGTAGACAAAACCGGCTTTTTTGACAAAACATGTTTAGAGTTCAGATCGCGCTATATGTGGAGAATAATGCATGGCAATCAGCTCTTTTTTTTAAAAGTGACGTTTATCGGTTTTTCCATAGTTATATATATTTATCTGTTTTTGCAAATGATCTCTTCATATATATATATATATATATATATATATATATATGTACATGTATACATGTCACAATATTAGATTTTTCACACCACAGTTATTGTGGCCAAAAGAATTCACGATATCGATATATCGCGATATCTATAGAAACTCTTTTTTATATTTATGCCTATTTACTTTTAAATTATATCTATATCATTTTTACTTTGTTTACTTTCTTTTTACCCAATGAGCATAAGGATACTGATAAACACTTTCACTTCTTCTTCAGGTCACAGCTGACCTGAGACTGGATTTCTCTGTCTTCTTTGAAGCTCTTTATGAAATAACAAGAGAGAAAATACTGTCAAGTTCAACAGTACGATGAATAAATAACTAATAACTAACTCAAAACTAATACTTTAACCTGTTAACTTGCTTGCCCGAATTTTAATCTATTTAACCTATCGTTGCGCCGGCGCCAATGCAGTCATGCAGTTAACGCACTTCTAATTCAGTATTAATGTGCGTCTAGAACGGCTGCAGATGAGGCATTAAGTGCATGGCCCTGTGACCAACTTAACATTTTACAGAGTTTAATGTAGCAATGTGTTCGCTCAGTTTTTCTAGATTTGTTTTAATCATATAATAGATTTGAACAAAGAAATCAAGTGCTGCGCACATGTATTGGCCATGACTTGATTGCAAATACAATTACAAAAATTAGACCAGTAGAGAAAACGTGGTAGTTATTAAAAGAATCACCCCTTTATTTAAATATATGAACACAGGAAACCGCTGTTGACAGGTTAATGTAACGGTTCCCATTCCATGACTAGTAAAATAATGGCAACTTACTGTCTGTAAGCATGGTTCTTCTCGGGAGATGCGCGGCCGCACGCTGCGTCTTCTTCTTGTTTGACAGGGGTCAGCGTTAAGGCACAATACTGCCACCTGGGAGGTCAACCAGGTACTGGCACTGGAGTAGGCTATTTGCGTGTCGTGTTATCATAAGTGTCCTGTTCATTTTAAATATTGTGGTTATCACCAATACCGGTATATCGTCACAGCCAAAATTAACACAATGTCCATATTTCATGATTTGAATATCACGGTTATCGTCAATACCGGTATATCGCA
>NW_015505207.1:2016275-2017255 GCF_001515645.1 Sinocyclocheilus grahami | reverse complement strand
TATATATATATATATATATATACACACACACACACATATACAGTACATAGGGTTGGGTATCGTTTTTTTTTTTCGATACCATTGCCAAATCGATACTTTTAAAATGGTTCCGGTGCCTAAATGGTGCCTGAACCGATACTTAAAAAAATAAAATAAAATAAAAATTCCCCCAAAAATGATGGATTGGCCATTAGCACTATAAACACATGATGTCTGCTTCATTCATACTGGATGCCAGAGGGCGCCGTTGCACAGAAAATCCACATATCCAGTCACAGAAGTAGCAGAACTCATGACCCTCCAGGAAATCCCTTATATGGACAAAGACATAGCTATTATAGCTGTAACTGAGTAAACAGAACATATAAACATTTTGAATGATAAAACAAAGACAATAAACAATAATAATAAACTGCTACGATATAGTTTATCTGTGTTATTCAAGCCGTCTCTGGTTTTTTATAATAATTAAGTATATTTATAATCCATTGCTAATCGATGTATTATTTTTAAAGTAGCCTATGGAACCTATTTTCTGCCTCATTCTGTGACAAGAAGCCACATCAGATCACAAAAGGAAGCATTTGACTGGTGTTGTGGAGTAAAAAGGTTATAATGTTCTCTTTTATTGGACAACAGGTTTAAAAATGTGGATACAAGTGAGGTTTAGCTTTAGGCATTTTAATTTAAGCATGTTTAGCTTAGTTAACGGAAGGCTACCTGCTGCCATCAGAGCAAGTGTAATTGCTGCATTCTCATGCTCCTCGGATGCTCTCATTTCCTGAGTTGTGCTTTTAAGTCAGAATGTGAAAACAACATGGACACCCTCGTTACTACAAAGATTTGTTGGATTTGTATTATTACAGTTTTCTGACTTAAGTTCATGTGCATTTTCTCAGTCTGGAAATTATTTTTCACATGCGGTGCCGGTGATGATGCTTCTTACATCCGTTTCGGAGAACCAGAGGACAAATATTTCA
>NW_015505207.1:1992137-1997221 GCF_001515645.1 Sinocyclocheilus grahami | reverse complement strand
ACAGAAAATCCACATATCCAGTCACAGAAGTAGCAGAACTCATGACACTCCAGGAAATCCCTTATATGGACAAAGACATAGCTATTATAGCTGTAACTGAGTAAACAGAACATATAAACATTTTGAATGATAAAACAAAGACAATAAACAATAATAATAAACTGCTACGATATAGTTTATCTGTGTTATTCAAGCCGTCTCTGGTTTTTTATAATAATTAAGTATATTTATAATCCATTGCTAATCGATGTATTATTTTTAAAGTAGCCTATGGAACCTATTTTCTGCCTCATTCTGTGACAAGAAGCCACATCAGATCACAAAAGGAAGCATTTGACTGGTGTTGTGGAGTAAAAAGGTTATAATGTTCTCTTTTATTGGACAACAGGTTTAAAAATGTGGATACAAGTGAGGTTTAGCTTTAGGCATTTTAATTTAAGCATGTTTAGCTTAGTTAACGGAAGGCTACCTGCTGCCATCAGAGCAAGTGTAATTGCTGCATTCTCATGCTCCTCGGATGCTCTCATTTCCTGAGTTGTGCTTTTAAGTCAGAATGTGAAAACAACATGGACACCCTCGTTACTACAAAGATTTGTTGGATTTGTATTATTAGAGCTTTCCGACCCGAGTTCACGTGCATTTTCTCAGCTGGGAAATTATTTTTCACGTACGGTGCCGGTGATGATGCTTCTTGCATCCGTTTCGGAGAACCAGAGGACAAAAATTTAAATCGATCACTCAAGCATGGCACCGAAATGAGGCACCGAAATCTGCATTCTGATTCGGTTCTAGTACATACCGGTTACATAGGTACCGGTGCCATATTGGTACCGGGTTTTGGTACCCAACCCTACATATACACATATATGCATACACTACCGGTCAAAAGTTTGGGATTAGAATGATTTTTTTATGTTTTTTATAGGAGTTTTTTATGCTCATCAAGGCTGCATTTGTTTGATCAAAAATACAGGAAAAATTTAATATTGTGAAATATTATTATGATGTAAAATAATGTTTTTCTATTTTAATATACATAAAAATCAAATTTATTCCTGTTATGCAAAGCTGAATTTTCACCATCATTACTCCAGTCTTCAGTGTCACATGATCCTTCAGAAATCATTCTAATATGCTGATTTATTATCAGTGCTGGAAACTGTTGTGCTCCTTAATATTTTTTTGGAACCTGCGATACTTTTTTTCAGGATTCTTTGATGAATAAAAAGTTAAAAGAAGAGCATTTATTTAAAATAGAAATCTTTTCTAACAATATACACTACAGTTCAAAAGTTTGGGGTCAGTACATTTTTATTCTTTCTTTTTTTTGAAAGAAATATACATATATACATATACTGTACATATATACATACACACACACACACACACACACATATATATATATATATATATATATATATCTATATATATACATACACACACATTTATATAATATATATATATATATATATATATATATATATACATATATACATATGGCAAAAAAAATAGATTTTTTGATTAATCGTTTTTTTTAAATGGTGATTCGGTTCTAGTACATACCGGTTACATAGGTACCGGTGCCATATTGGTACCGGGTTTTGGTACCCAACCCTACATATACACATATATGCATACACTACCGGTCAAAAGTTTGGGATTAGAATGATTTTTTTATGTTTTTTATAGGAGTTTTTTATGCTCATCAAGGCTGCATTTGTTTGATCAAAAATACAGGAAAAATTTAATATTGTGAAATATTATTATGATGTAAAATAATGTTTTTCTATTTGAATATATTTTAAAATGCAATTTATTCCTGTTATACAAAGCTGAATTTTCACCATCATTACTCCAGTCTTCAGTGTCACATGATCCTTCAGAAATCATTCTAATATGCTGATTTATTATCAGTGCTGGAAACTGTTGTGCTCCTTAATATTTTTTTGGAACCTGCGATACTTTTTTTCAGGATTCTTTGATGAATAAAAAGTTAAAAGAAGAGCATTTATTTAAAATAGAAATCTTTTCTAACAATATACACTACAGTTCAAAAGTTTGGGGTCAGTACATTTTTATTCTTTCTTTTTTTTGAAAGAAATATACATATATACAATACTTGGATAGAAAATGGTTATTTTAAATGGTAATACTTATGACATTAAATGATTGTTTTTACTGTATTTTTCCATTAAATAAACTTTTTTTTAAATTATTAAATAGAATAAATCTTACAGACCACAAACTCTTGAATGGTAGAATATGTATTTTGAAGATTTTTTCAGATTTTTTTTGTCTGTTAGTGGGGTCCAAAACAACATTAAACTCAATAACTTTCACTGTGAGGACAAAAACACTTTTCAAAACATGTAAAATAAGAAAATAGTTCAGGTTTGGAGCATAACGGTGAACAAAAGGTGAACTGTCCCTTTAAGACGTTTGTGCCACTGAAAGGCATACAAAATAGGTTTTGAACGTAATGTGACATTGCGGTGCAGAGTACAGGCTGTCTCTGTAAACGGTTTGTGGGGAAGCTATCAGCGAACAAGATAAAGAGGAGCTAGGCGCTAGTTTAAATAGGGCATTTGAACTCTTTGTACTTTGGCACTGCCACAGTTTGATGCCTGCAACTGCATGAACTCGCAGCCCATGCAGGTGGCACATGTGAATGTGTTGCTTTGCATGGGAATGAGATGAACTGAGGAACGTGTCTGTTGGTAATGCTGTCTTTGCACTCAAAAGAAGTGATAACAGATGTTTTTATAGAAGGTTATGAATCATCATTCACTCTCGCTTGTTCTTTTTTTCTGGGATTTTGTTCATGACTCTTTACATTACATAAGTACTGAGTAATTTTAACAAACAACATGTACAATTATTTTGAGTGGTTTGTAATTGTGCTTTGTTTGCTATTGTAATTAATTAGTCACAAGTAATGTTTTTTTTTAACATTATCATTGTAATATAAAGTGTTAATTTAACATCTTCCCCTTCTATTTGTTGTGCTTTAGTTTTATAAAGTGCATATTTTGTTCTATAAACAAACAAGTGCTTATGGATAACTGAATTAGTGTTCAAGAATTTTGTTAAACCTAATTGTTAATTATTTAATCAAACTTTCATCAAAATACTCTTATATATTGCTGTCTTTGCATGTCAGATATTGCTGTGATTGCTTTTTGATAAAAGCCCCACATTGTGGCCTATATCTGTAGCGTTCAGAACATGTTTGCATCCCAAAGTGGGGGAAAAGGGCATTGTGTGCTTCTGATTTCCATTTGTCCCCGGTTTCTGTCGGCATGATCGATGCCATAAGAATCCATAGCTTGTTCCCAGTACAGATCTGGCTCAGCTAAATTTTGGGTGGATCTTGTTGTGTTCATGGACTCACTGTGGTATGTGAGGTTGTCATGACAAGTATTTATTTTTCGTACTTCAAGCAGGCTGCGCTGAGCACGCACCCATGTGCCAGGAAGTGAAATTTTGCAGGTGTTGTGCAGCTGTTTTTATATTTCACACTGTTGTAGAACTGGTGTCTGTATGTTTGTGTCAAACATTTTCTCATTTGTATTAGGCTAATAGAAGAGTGATATTTTGAGTGGAACCTTGTCAAAGTTTAGTCTTTGATCAGACTGTCTCAACTTCATTTAGCCGAAAACTGAAACCAAAAACCTTTGGTAATTAAATTTGTATATTTGGGTATGCTTCTGTATGCTGTTGATAAATTAAAGTTCTTTGCAAAAAGCTGCCTCTCGATATTTCAGCCAGGCACGGCGCCAGAATTTTTTCTCTACCAGTGCTAGGGGGGGGCTAAGAAAATAAATTATATTGATGACGTGAGTAAACCGGGGCTATTCAAAATTCTGACGGGGCTATAGCCCCCCCTAGCCCCGGTGTAGCGCCATCACTGATTTCAGCCAAATAAATTTGGCAATCTATCGACATTTTTGCTAGCAAAGTGCATCCATGCTCTTGACATGTTTACATGTTGTAGCTTATCCACATTGTGCATGAAATAAGCAGGAAAAAAGCATAATCTGAGAAGTGCTTATTTAAAGTCACTGTTTTGACCCTCCAAAACTATTTTGTCTGAAACTGATAAGTTCAGTTTTGAATTGGTCAAATTGGAAATCGGCAAATTGGATAATGTTGCAGAAAAAAATATCATGTAGTAATAGCGGTATCCCTAGTTGTAAGTCTGGTAATGTTCTAGTGGCCCTTTGTTAAAATAACCACTGTGGCCCATTAATAAATCACTGAGGTACTTAGGTCAGTGTGTGTTGGGTTCCATGTAAAGTGAGGTACCTGCTTCAGTTTCAAGTTGCTACAGGAAAGGGTCATTAGGCGGCATGGATTTTGTTGTGGCCTCCTGAAGTGACTCATCATGTTGTTTCCTTGACACACGTACTGCCTTCGTTTGGCTGAATCATAGGATTGTTTCTTCTCAACTCAAAAGTAGTTGGAAGTATCCAATAGCAGCTGCTTAAAAGTACATCCTTTCCATTAGGGCTGGGCAAAAAAATAAATTTTTCGATTAATCGTTTTTTAAAATGGCGCCGATTCAATATCGATTCTCAAAAGCCGCAAATCGATCTTTTCCGGTATTTATTTCAGCACACATTTAAAACAAAATCTGATTAACGTGAATCTCATCATTAGTCTTCTCCATTAGATGTCACCTTTATTTACCTTGCAATGCTCAGGTGAAATGCTATAGTAATACTATAAATCTGCGGAAGTATTTGATATCACGCATAAGGCGTCATGATTTCCGCAATGAATGAATGGCGGATGGCGCGGCGCACTGTTTTGTTTACTACACACATACTAAAACGCGGATGACGCTCGTGGTGTTTTCAACTTCTGCCGTCTCACTATATGATGATATGAGCACGAATGTAATCTCCAGCTGCTCTGAGAGTCACTTCATTAGCATTTCACCGTTTCATTTGAGAAAACTACCTTCATATCACATACACAGCAGCTGCAAGTTCTTCATGGCAACCCGTCAAAATAAAAGTTTAGTTTAACATTATGAAACTGTCAGAATATATTACTATTTAGCAGTCTTAAGAATCAATGCT
>NW_015505207.1:1981129-1991979 GCF_001515645.1 Sinocyclocheilus grahami | reverse complement strand
ATTCTCAAAAGCCGCGAATCGATCTTTTCCAGTATTTATTTCA
Organism: Sinocyclocheilus grahami; assembly: GCF_001515645.1. Lineage (NCBI taxonomy): Eukaryota > Metazoa > Chordata > Actinopteri > Cypriniformes > Cyprinidae > Sinocyclocheilus > Sinocyclocheilus grahami. The sequence goes on along the minus strand of NW_015505207.1, from coordinate 1,991,936 downwards.
GCACACATTTAAAACAAGATCTGATTAACGTGAATCTTATCATTAGTCTTCTCCACTAGATGTCACCCTTATTTACCTTGCGCGATGTTACAACAGAAATCCTGTCATTCATTCAGCACTTATCATGGCCATAGGCGCAATTCGCAATGCTCAGGTGAAATGCTATAGTAATACTATAAATCTGCGGAAGTATTTGATATCACGCATAAGGCGTCATGATTTCCGCAATGAATGAATGGCGGATGGCGCGGCGCACTGTTTTGTTTACTACACACATACTAAAACGCGGATGACGCTCGTGGTGTTTTCAACTTCTGCCGTCTCACTATATGATGATATGAGCACGAATGTAATCTCCAGCTGCTCTGAGAGTCACTTCATTAGCATTTCACCGTTTCATTTGAGAAAACTACCTTCATATCACATACACAGCAGCTGCAAGTTCTTCATGGCAACCCGTCAAAATAAAAGTTTAGTTTAACATTATGAAACTGTCAGAATATATTACTATTTAGCAGTCTTAAGAATCAATGCTACTACTGCTAATAAATATTAATAAATATTTATTTTTAAAGGAATAATCACATCTGTTTTCTTTTTAAATTTAACAGTAAACCTCTGTTGTGCAGCAATTTGTTTGCCAAAAAATAAAAGGGTTTAATTTTCATTTGATTAGGATCAATTAAATTAATGTTTTATGCCTTCATCTGATTACCAGAAAAATTAAGAACATTTTATAGGGCCATATTATTGTTTAAAAAAGAATAGGTTTAAAATACAGGCATGTGGTTCTTAATTTCGTTTTATTAATTCACCATTTGTAAACTGATTTTACAGTTCATTTTTTAGAAATATCAATAGCATTTGTATTAAAACCATATTCACTGAATGTAATCAAAAAAATCGAGAATCGAATCGAGAGCTTGCGAATCGAAATCGAATCGAATCGAATCGGGACATCTGAATCGATACCCAGCCCTTATATATATATATATATATATATATATATATATATATATATATATATATATATATTTGGAGAATGTTATGCAATCAATGGAAAACAGAATAGTTTTCATATAATTTCCTTTGTTAAATGTGTTACCTGGAAATAATGCAGCACTCATTATGCAGTCTTGCTTAAATAAACAAGTCTAATTGTTTTGAAAGCATTGACCTTAGAAATGTGTCAAATAGTAATCAGGGTTGTTGGCTGTGTTCTGGGTAAAATCCTGGGTAAAAATCCTCATATTGTTCAAATACTGTATGATTTTGGAACATAACAGGATGTCGAGACTGCTCTTTTCCATTAGAATGAATAAAATGAGCACGAATGTAATCTCCAGCTGCTCTGAGAGTCACTTCATTAGCATTTCACCGTTTCATTTGAGAAAACTACCTTCATATCACATACACAGCAGCTGCAAGTTCTTCATGGCAACCCGTCAAAATAATAAAAATCCTCATATTGTTCAAATACTGTATGATTTTGGAACATAACAGGATGTCGAGACTGCTCTTTTCCATTAGAATGAATAAAAAAAAAACAACAACATAAAAATAGCATACAATATAATGTGTGCTATATTACAAGTCTTCTGATTTTATGCTACAACTATGAAATGAACAAATCAAAATTAATTATTCCTTGGTATGCCCCCTTTTGTTTGTTTGTAGAGTTAAAATATTAAAATGCGTGCTAGAAGAGCATCTGTACAGAGCAAGCACGGGTCACAGGAACTGACAAATTTCAGATTTAGGGAAAATGATGATGATCATGAGGATGTAAAATTACCATTTTATCTTGACAATGAGTGCTTCACCAAGGGTTCGAACAGAAACATTTGGCCTTATATCCCCGTTATCTGAATACATAATGATTTACAACTCAATAAACATTATTTCACAGCACCACGTATCCAAGACCCACCTTTCGTACCATAATGATGGACAACCTGTCCTTTCAAATATTCCTTACAGCTCCTTTATGGCCACACTGTAAAATGTGTCTGGCTAGCATGAGATTAATGCTTTATGTACGGTTTGAGGTGTAATTTGCAATGATGTGTGGCCCGTTTCTGTCTGTGCAATGCTTTATTGCCGTGTACAGATGCCCACATTTTAGACCAGTCGCTCATCCTGTTGTGTCTTCATTATTTTCTCGTCTAATACCGCAACACAAGCCAGCAACCCGTAATGTAGCAGCACTGCTAAGAATACAGTAAGTCTGAACTGACGTGAAGCAGTGAACCTAGTCAAATGCATCCCGAGAGATCAGACCATCTTCCCATCACAACTAAGGAAAGGATGCAGCCCTGCTGACAGCTTGTCCGCACTTTGACAAACTTGCACATGTCCTGTCAGAGTTTCCCTAATGAATGTTGTCTTTTTAGCCAAGTTTCAGGTTTGGAAATAAGAATGAGTTGCAAAACTTTTCTAGATGTAATTATACGCAGATTTCAGTCAAGCTCCAAAAATCATTTCCAATAAGAGAGACAGATGGGGCGGCTGCGGTTACCTGGCTTACTCTTGCCTTCTCTGATGTCTTTTGCAGTCGCTATGTACCGAGAGCCATCATTGCATGATGTGGGGGAGACAGTGCCCAAACCTGCCGTGCCTCCCAGTAAAAGCACAGAGCCGGCCATCATGAACGGAGGCAAACCTGTCAGCAAGGAAACCAAGCCCACCACATAGCCAGATCCCATCTCGGCCATGCTCAACCCCGGAGAGCCGTGCTCCTTTTGTCAGACTCTCCATGTTTGTGGATCAGATCCAGGCATCCTCTGCTCTCTCCTCCCCATTCCCTCCACCCCTTTCACTCCTCTGACTGTTCCGATCTAATTCGACGACGGTCTGGCTCCGGAAGGTTGGTCAGCTGTGCACGTAGGAGGATGCGACTGGATTAACCAGCTAAACTTTCACCATGGAATGCCCTAAATGATACGGAATGCCTTTTGACATACAATAAAGCCAATGTTTTTTCTGTAATCGAGACAATCCACGAGAATGAAATTGTGTACCACAGGCGCTTGCGTGGCGGTTCTTTTGCCTGCTAACAGTCACCCGTTATAACCCTTTTCTTGAACCCTGTCACAACAGCAGAGACCGTACATTTCAGATCTATTTTCTATATACACAGTAACACCAGCTACGCTCTGGGGTAGTACTGTAAAGATATACATATATATATATATATATGGACTGGAATCCACAACTTTTTTTTTTTTAATCAAATGTGTCTCCTCCTTTCTAGGTGTCCCCCAGTCTCTGAAGCTCAAAGTTCCAAATCTTTCCCTTTTGTCGGTTACTTATGAAATTTGTTGTCGGGGCAGTGTGCGATGCGTTCTGGTGTGCAGTCATTCAAACACAACGATGGATGAAAGTCCCTTCACAATGTTTATGGTCAAGAGACGTCAATCTTTCAAAGGGATGGAGCCTCCTAAACAGAATCCAACTCGTTATCCAAGGTTCAGCGCTCATGTCTTCTCATTCTTGTAATGTCTAGAAAGGGACACAAGTATACTTAGACAGCAAATGCCAGCGAGTGCATTAGTCACGCCCGCAGCAGTCCAACACAAGGAGCTGGCATGTGCTGGGGAAGGTGTATAGAGTACATATCACTATCTAGTATGGTGCAAATCGGTTTCAACCCCAGTAACTAGGTGAATTTCCACTTTTCTTTGCTCTTAATTTAGAGCGTGGGCTCTAGGAATATCTATAGGCCTTGTAGGCCTCTGGTCAAGGCCTCTCTTTGACATGCTGACTCCTCTGAACTGTGGGCTAGTTCTGGCTAGCACATTAAATGTGACGAGAGCGGCAGCCATAGAGAAATACAGTCTACTTCAGGCCTGGGCGGTTAAATGGCTCAATGTAAGTAGGCACCATTAATATTGGCTGCACACCCATTTTGTTCAGCAAAGGCATGGTCAAGGTTAGTATTACATTCTGTTCTTGCAACGCTAACGCAGTGCAAGAAATGGCTTCTATAACAATGTTTTCACTGTATACAAATAAAACAAAAATCTACAAAAAAAAGTAATAGATTTTTAAATACCAGATATTAGGATTCTGAAATGAGAGGGGTTTTCCTAGCTCAGCATGCAGAGTCCAGTACTGCTCATCATGTGCCTGTGATGACCTCTAACCCAGCATGCAAAAACATGTACCCAGTCTGTGCTGGGTTAAAGGTGCCTCATGCCCCAGACACACACTCTCTCTCTCTCTCACACACACACACACACACACACACAAACACACAGATTCAGTAGCAACTTAATCCACAAACACACAGAAGTTGATTGTTACCTAAGTCCGAACACACGAGAATCCAGCCGAACAATTTCAATAACTCAGAGGATGGCGGTCCTCTTCGGTTTTTGTCCTCACTGTGACTAGGGTTTATCACGAAGAACAATTGTCTCGAATTTTTAATCGTCTCGATTCAAACTTGAAGAGATTCCAAATGATGTCCTTCAATTGTTCATTTAGTACAAGACCGGGGTACCTATTACTAATCAACTGCATGCGTTTTCTTAAGGACCAAAGTATGGGACGGCTAGAAATGTCTAAAGCTAGGGCATAGGGCTACACTGAATGGGCATGATTATATAAGGCTCTCTCATACTCTGGATTGAGACCATTGCACTTTGCGTTTAAAATCGTCATCTACTAGATCTACTATCAGCCGAGTTGACATGAAGCCTGTCTTGCTTTAACAGTTTTCATAGTTTGAATGATGAATACCGTTTAGAATGTTATGAAGTAGACCGAGGCTATGCTGCTAAATACAAATATATTCTACACTTCATTTGAAGACCTATATTTTCATTTATTGGAATTTTGAGCTAGTTTCATATTAGGAGATGTTCAAGCACATTAGACTTAAATATTTGTCTGTACAAAGCCGAATTTAATGCTAGAATGAGATTGCAGTACTATACAGGAAAAGTAGCTTCATATTTGAAATCAGTTCGAGGCTGGTGTCCCACTTCCACACGAAACAAATCACTCACTCCAATGAGCTCTACATGCTGGGCTAAAGCTGCCCTGCAGACCAGTGAACTGGTTTTACGAAGGTTGAATTTATTTTTGTAAGTGACTGGTGAGTACGTGTGCATTTGTTAGTACGTTAGTTTGTTTATTCCTCTTTCCAACGTCCGTGTTCGTTTCGTTCCATTCAGGTCGTGCGTGACGTCGTTAAATCGTAATGAGGAGCAATCGCTGAACAATCGATCATTTCTGTGTTTTCTCCGTATTTCTGATTTTCAGTGGTGAAGGAAGGTCTCCATTGTCTGTTGATTGGTTTTGAACCTTGTTTTGACAGTTACTTCATCTGTTGCATGGGAAGAGCGTGGCATATATGAACTGCATGTCGTAGGCTATGTATATCATGGACTGTTGGTATGTTCTGCTAATTTTACATACATATATGCAAAGAGTTTGTCTGCACTGTACAGTTTGTGTTTGTTGTATACACAAATACAACATATTGAATAAAATATTTATATAAAGGTGTACTGAAATCTCTCTAACCAATTTGATGCGATATTTGTGCGATATATATATATATATATATATATATTAACATGTAATGGGGTGATCAAGGAGCAGTTTTTTTTTTTTTTGCTGGGTCATCCTTATCCTAGTTTTTATTTATGCTAATTACCTTGGTCAATATAATTTACCTTCAACATGGGTAAATTTTTTAACAATTTAATTAACATAAAACAGTAATATTTTGACAAGAAATGATTGTGATATGTTTAAAAAAGAGCTTTCTCATTCTCATGACATCTCAGAGCATGGTAAATTTATTGGCATCAGGCTGTTTACAACTTTTGTCACATGGAACTTACCATACATAAAACAGGGTCATAAAAACCACAAGCAGAGCTCTGCAAAACAGCAACCTGAATAATAATAAAATGCTCTTACTTGTTTGTTGGCCATTTGCATGGATCCTCTCCTTTTAGTGCTTATGTGCCAGTCAATAGTCTATGTAAGCATTATTATACACAATTTTCATATATATATATATATATAGTTATATGGAAAACTATAGAGGATTATAGATGTCGTCTCCCACAGCTGTTTTATGTGCATATAATGGAATTTAAACCACATTGCTTTAAGAAAATTTGAATGCTACTATATTGCAAAGATCTCTAAAATCAATTTTCCCTTGTTCGCTGTTGGTGCAGCCATCCTTTTCTTGTCGTGATTGACAACAGAAACAGTCTTTAAGTGTCTACCAGGGGTTAATACTCCTCTCTAACCCAGATTTCACAGGCGTTTCCTGTCCAGCCATCCCAGCAGTCACAATTTCCGCAGTTGCACACGCCGTTCCCTGGAACAGAAGTTGAGAGGAGAGACAGAACTGAGAAACCCAGATCATCACTCTCCAAGTCTCGACATGCTTTCTCTCTTCACACCCCCTTGGCAGAATGTGCAAAGGGAAACCAAATACAAATGCAAGTTTTGGAGCCACTTTCTCTGGGGTCCTGTCTATTCAGTTCAGATTCAGTCCATTTAGTGGCACTGGAATGATTACATACTGCTCCTTTTTATTCAGCTTTTGTAAATGTAATTTGGTGTACACCAAAGTATTATCTGTGATGCTTAATGAGCCAATTTAAACGCATCAATTTGGTTAACGATTTAGTATATATCTCAACTGTTTGCAATTTAGAATCAAAACCAATCAATCATTTTCCATTACAAAAAGTACTGGCCTACTGGACAGAAGTCGATAGCTGAGTTCTAAAATCTAATGAGTAGACAGCATTTGAAGGCATCAGAATCACAGAGTGAATAAATATCCCAATAAATATTTGTATATTTTTATTAAAGGAACACTCCACTATTTTCGAAAATAGGCTCATTTTCTAACTCTCCTAGAGTTAAACAGTTGAGTTTTACCGTTTTCTAATCCATTCAGCCGATCTCCGGGTCTGGCGTAGCACTTTTAGCTGTAGCTTAGCATAGATCATTGAATCGGATTAGACCGTTAGCATCTCGCTCAAAAAGGCAAAGAGTTTCTATATTTTTCCTATTTAAAACTGGACTCTTCTGTAGTTACATTGTGTACTAAGACCGACGGAAAATGAAAAATTGCGATTTTCTAGGCCGATATGGCTAGGAACTATACTCTCATTCCAGCGTAATAATCAAGGAACTTTGCAGCAAAGTGCCTTGATTATTACGCCGGAATGAAAAATATCAAAACTCTTTGGTCATTTTTGAGCAAGATGCTAACGGTCTAATCAGATTCAATGATCTATGCTAAGCTACAGCTAAAAGTGCTACGTCAGACCCGGAGATCGGCTGAATGGATTAGAAAATGGTAAAACTCAACTGTTTAACTCTAGGGGAGTTGGAAAATTAGCTTATTTTCAAAAATAGTGGAGTGTTCCTTTAAATACTGACAAGTATAAATAAAAATGTTTAATCTAATTCACAATTTTTTTTTTTACTATTTTATCCAATATTTGTGTGCAATGTATTTTTATGCAAATTAAAGAAGGGGTGCCCAGGGTCCCTTAGGGCAAGAGGTTTAACATTTGTGATTGATTGATTGATTGATTGATTGATTGATTGATTGATTGATTGATTTTGGGCTGTCAATGTTAAGTGATAAACAGCTATGGAACTATACTTAGTGTGAAAATATATTTATAATAATAGAATTAATATACATTTATACTAACTTTTATTTTTTAATGTGCTGAGCAACGATTAATCGCATCCAAAATAGAAGTTTTTGTTTATATAATATATGTGTATGTACTGTGTATGTTAATTATGTATACATAAAGACACATATTGTATATATTTTGAAAATATTTACATGTATTACATGTATATATTTATATACATATAATTTATATTTAATATATAATATAATATATTATAATATATTTAATATATAAACATTTTTCTTAAATATGTACATGCATGTTTGTGTATTTATATACATAATAAATATACACAGTACACACACATATATTATGTACACAATAAATTAGATTTTGGATGTGATTAATCGTTGCCCAGCACTATTTATAATTTTATATAAAATATTTCTAAGAAAGTTTCTAACGTAAATAGTGTGGAAAAAAGATACACATATTGCTTCTTTTCCAAATAACAGTTTTTTTAATTTATAAACAACTTAGCTTTATATCATGCTCTTTCTCACATAGTATAAATGGGTCTACATGGAAATTTACAGCTACCATTTGTCAGTTCTTGGGATCAAAATGTTTGAAAACCCTTGCATTAGATTATTATCAAATGAAACACATTATCTTAGAAACATGCTAACGTTAAAGTCTAATGCATGTAGTAGAGTGTATGGCAAAAAAAATCCATATTGATGTATACAGAGTGTCTAACATTTTCTACAGCCAATTAAAAGGAGGGAATTTACAATGGGGTATATATAGTTCCATAGGTTCAGTCAATGAAGTGGGCTGCCACTTGTCAATCAGCGGAGGCGATGCTGTTTACATACACTGTTAGAAGAATGTATGCTGAATGTGACAGCAGCTTTTGCTCAGAAGAAAGCTTGAGAGCCGTATATTGTATCAATGCCCAAAACAGTTGGAATTCGCATCTGCTGTGCATGAAATTAAGCCTTGGCTTTCCCTAATACATTGAATTTTCCGCAGCGCTCATCAATTGCGGGTGTAGTGAGAATATCTTGCTGAAGAAGCCATGAAAATTATTATTTAGAAACTGGCAGGCACAGTTTTGCATGATTATAATTATAAAGGCTGAGTGCATTACTGTTAACCAAGGTAAGGGGAAGAATTGGCTGATTGTATGCTTTTGCATTTCACCTATAGAGAAAAGCCTTTCCCTGAGCAACATGAGAAAATAGTTTTAATAATCCTTATGAATATGGAAATGATTACATAATCGTTAATATGCTAATGAGTGACATTTAACAAACACATTTATGCATTCCTTTTATCAATTGTGTTTTTTCTTCTTGTTTTATAATGAATTTTGCATCTCTGCAACCAGGAACTGTATAATTGGTTAAATGATATGGCAACTGGTAATGAAGTCATTAGACCAATAAGTTTCTAAGCAGCTGTCCAAGTTTCCTCAAGCCCTTGAGCTATCGTGATAATAAATATTTATTGTGCTTTTTATTAGCACTGACTAGTCAACTCTTCAAGGCTTTTAAGGAAAACCTTGACTCTCTCCGGAGCTTCTTTCCCATTGAAAAGCAGGATGAGAAGAACACAGCAGGAGCCCACTGATTGGACGGCTCAGCCTAAGAGTTGTACAGAGCTGTCTAATCAACCGGCAGCCACATCAGAGAACTTCAATATCCATCACAAAGAGATCTGTCAGTGCACGAGTGGGTGTTTGGAGGAGCGCTGCTGCATTTGAACACATACCTGTGCAAACCAGCCCATCATGTTTGTCGCACTCCCTGTCGTCGCACTCGCAGAATTCCCCTGAAATGTACCACTCCTGTGGCGAGCAGATACAGCGACCACAGTGACAAGAGCCTGCAAGAACAAATTAGCCTTCAGTCACACAACCATTGGAGATCCATTAGTCTTCCCTTATTCTCCTGTGTTACTTTGTGTGATTATAAAACACTTAAAGCTGTGATACGGTTCCTAATTGGAATTTAAATAGAGTCAATTGTTTTTCTAAATGTGTGAAACAGCTGTTGTTTACAAGGTCAAATTTCATGTTCCTACTGAGTCAGGAATAGACCAATATACAAGCTAGGCCAGTCGATTGGCCGATATTTTGCCATTTGGAAATAATATGCATTGGTTGATGATACAGGTGTACCATTGATAAAATTCTGGCCAACGCCAACAAGCCAATGATTATTTTCATGTTTGGATCACTACAGATAAATGACAGATACATTTGTGTCAAAAATGTATTAAATGTATGTATGTGGAATTTTACTGTGTATTTAAAAAAAGAATTCACTCAAAAATAAAAAATGCTGAAAATTTGTTCACCCTCAGTTTATCTGAGATGAGATGTGGAGAAACTTGTCATTACATCACTACATCACCAATGGATCCTCTGCAGTGAATGGGTGCAATTTAGAATGAGAGTCCAAACAGCTGATAAAAAACATCACAATAATCCACAACATGACCAGTAATAATCCAGCCCATCAATTAATGTATTATGAAGTGAAAAGCTGCAAGTTCTTAAGAAACAATTACCGTATTGACCCGAATATAAGACAATGTTTTTTCTTGGAAATACATCTGAAAAAACGCGGTCGTCTTATATTCAGGGTCTAGACTTTGACATGTCAATAATACACCCACAACAATAAGTGGCGCCAAATACGCATAAAACGAGTGTGCCATGAAATACGTAATGTAATGCGTGTCGTAAAGATCGCGAGTAAAAACAAAAGAAAAAGAAAAGCTTACAGCTGCATGAGTCGTGACTGTCACGTTAGCCTGATGGGACCAAACTCCCTTTGTGATTTTAAAACGTAAGACAGTACCCAGATTTGAAGACTACAGTAAGATTGAACTTCTACTGTTAATAAGATTTTGGTAGGCTACTATTAGATGGATAGCCTAAATGTCCTAATTCAGATGGGCTACCTGTTTTTTTTTTTTATGGTATATCAAAAAGTGTATATTTTTTAAATGTGATTGTTGGTACATTTTACCAGTTTTTACCATACTTTCAAAACAAAAATTAAAATAGGAAAATTATGCAATATGAAAATAATTGAAGACAAAATGTGTTTTACTGAGAAAAAACAAGATTTGGTTTTTAAAAAGCCTTTTTCCAAAAGATA
>NW_015505207.1:1956801-1980162 GCF_001515645.1 Sinocyclocheilus grahami | reverse complement strand
TATATTTTTTAAATGTGATTGTTGGTACATTTGACCAGTTTTTACCATACTTTCAAAACAAAAATTAAAATAGGAAAAATATGCAATATGACAATAATTGAAGACAAAATGTGTTTTACTGAGAAAAAACAAGATTTGTTTTTTAAAAAGCCTTTTTCCAAAAGGTACATCTGGAAAAAGGGGGGTCGTCTTATAATCAGGGTCGTCTTATATTCGGGCCAATACAGTAATCATTAAGACATTTTAACTTTAAATCATCGTCAGAATACCATAACTCTTCATTCAGTGAAAGTCCAATATTCTACCAACATATTTGTTTAGAACCTTTTTGGACTGTTTTTGCTTGTGCTTGGTCTGTGCATATTTTTCTCCTGATTCAGATGGCATGACTTTTTCATTAGAGAAGCAATATTATGGATAGAGGACTCTAGCTAGAAGCCACGGTTTGCAGTTAAAAACATTAATGATGGATTTGTTTATTACAAACAGCTTTTCACTTCACAAGATGTTAATTGATGGACTGGAGTTGTGTGGATTATTTGTGGATTATTGTGATGCTTTTATCAGACATTTGGACTTTAGCTTTATATCATGCACAGCACCCACTCACTGCAGAGGATCCTTTGGTGAGCAAGTGATGTAATGCTAAATTTCTACAAATCTGTTCCGATGAAGTAACAAATTGATATGCATATTGCATGGCCTGATGGTGTGTAAAGATTCCACAAATTAAAAATTTTTGGTTAACTATTCCTTTAAAAGTAATATTAATAAAAGTTACTCTGTTATCATTATACGTGCACAGTAACTTAACTATAATCTATTGCAGTTTCCTAAAACAGGGGGAAGCAATTTAGTATCCCATAATTTAAATCACCAATATTGCTGGATAAGTTTTACTGGTCAAGTGTTATGCCCCCCTTTGTGTGAATGTTGTGTAAAATAAGTGCTAATTGGATTTCATCATTTGTGTGCTAATTTAATTTCATAATTTGTATAAGCACTGGATTAGCTGTGTTCAAATTGTACTAACCAACCTGGACAGAGTTTCCCCAAAGCATCACATAATCCTCAGTAGATTGTAGACTCCATTGGTGCCAATGATTTCTACAATGTCTTTAGGCTTACGATGCTTTGCAGAAACTCAGATATTGGTCTCCAGATATTAGTCAACATGACTCTGCAAAACAAAGTCTTATGAGCTGGGATTCTCATATTTCACATAGGATCCAGGAAATTGCATAATATGGGGGCACTGGTCTGTCATTAACAGCTGTGCTTTACCTTACAAACACGATACTCTGAAAGTTACAAAGCTTTCAAAGAACATTCTTTTGAAGTCAGTCTTATCATTCAAAGTGTAGGCAGCCAATCAGACAGTACATCCCTTGTCATTTCCCACAGTATTATTCTCCTGTGAGCTACAACAAGCAACCCACATATTCACCTACCCATGAATCTTTACTGTGAAAAAAATCCATTTAATTCTTCCAATGTTTCACTCTTAATAATGTTGACGTTGTTGTGACAAGCAGAACAACTCTCCTGCTGATTTCCAAGCATTAATTTGAGAAAATTATTGAGTAGACCATGTGAAACCAGATCTTAGAGCAATTTTTTATTTTCACCAGTCAGGCAACAAAAACAAACAGTGTTCCTTCATCGGCTCAGACAAACCCTATATATAAAGCGTATTAGTGTGTCACTTTACATGCCCAGAGAAAGGAGATGAATATTCAGAGGACTATGTGTCAAGCAGAAATTGGCTAGGCTTTATCGGGAGGTCGCATACAGATAGTGAAACTGTTCTCTTATTAAAGTGTAAAACCTAAAGCTTCATTTTCAGTGTTGTGTGTGGTTCTCGAGAGCAAGTGTACAGGTTGGAAGAGCAAATTATATGTTGAGGTTTCTGTCAGACTGTCAGCAAACATGTTTTACAGTTTCTGCTTGACTTTAGAGAAAAGCAATAATAGTCTGTATATCTTTACCTTTTAATAGAACAAATAGGCAGGAAACAAGGCGAGTGTTCATTTTACACAGCTTTTTGTTTTAGTTGTAGTTTTTCCTCCTAAATCCTTTCAATTTAGCACATATATTCTACATTACAATGGCATTAACAAACACTTTCGTTAGTAATCTCTTTTGGTGACATTAACACAAGCCACTGGAACATGATGCAAGCAGGACTTGAACCCAGCATGGCATCTAGCCACTATGCCACAGCTCCTGGAGATGCAAATTTGATTGACCAATCCCATTCCCTCTCTCTCACCAATAATTTCTGTCTCTAATAACTAAATGTGGCATAAACCCTCCCCAAAGAACAGAATTGATTGGTGGAAATAGTTGTGTTCAGTTGTATTTGCTATCCGTCTCATTAAAGGAGCATATGTGGGAAATCGATTTAATTGCTCAGTTCGTTCCCCACCAAACAAATAAGGGAACCCACTTAAATTTTTAAGAGATTACTGACAATTATGTTACGTCTTAACGTGCCGCTCGAAGCGTCGTCCCTCCTACCTTTTCCAGAGCATATGACGCCGTCGGCCGCCTCGCAAAGGCTCTTGCTCTGCTTGTCTGTCATGTCACAGCTGCGGGGGAACTGGCAGTGCTTCCCAAACCATCCATCACTGCAGATACAGCGGCCACACGAGCAGAAGCCGTGGCCTGGGGGAGACACACAGCGCACACGCAAGTATGTGCACACACAATCACTTTCTCTCCTTACCAAAGAAAACCACCATTTATATCTGCCAAAACAAAGCAACAGGCTGATTGATACAGGCAAATATAATTGGTTCAAAAAGACAGGGATTCGTTTACTAACTGGATAATGGTGTTGCGGTATATGGCTCTTATCACTTATGGACCCCGTTGGATGAACCATTCTATAGCCTCTCCGATCGTGTTGGATGAGTCAGCGTAACGGTATTCGCAACGATCTGACTGTATAAATTGCTCAGTCAAATTCTTTGTTTCTACTAACATAGTAGTATAGTCTGGATTTTCAACAATTTTACCAGCAAGTTACACCGTTATGCCAGTAGGTGGCGACAAGGGACTGTCTCATTGTTCATAACACTGATTCATTCTGAAACAAATGCGCGAGACGTTGCCTTATTGATTTGATTTTTTTTTTGAGGAACAAAACGAGTGAGTCATTGACTCATTCACTGAACTGATTTGTTCAAAACAACTGATTAATTCATAAATATGACTACTGTGTTGCTTGAAGATGGAGTGCTTTCACTATGAGTGACATTTAACAAACACATTTATGCATTCCTTTTATCAATTGTGTTTTTTCTTCTTGTTTTATAATGAATTTTGCATCTCTGCAACCAGGAACTGTATAATTGGTTAAATGATATGGCAACTGGTAATGAAGTCATTAGACCAATAAGTTTCTAAGCAGCTGTCCAAGTTTCCTCAAGCCCTTGAGCTATCGTGATAATAAATATTTATTGTGCTTTTTATTAGCACTGACTAGTCAACTCTTCAAGGCTTTTAAGGAAAACCTTGACTCTCTCCGGAGCTTCTTTCCCATTGAAAAGCAGGATGAGAAGAACACAGCAGGAGCCCACTGATTGGACGGCTCAGCCTAAGAGTTGTACAGAGCTGTCTAATCAACCGGCAGCCACATCAGAGAACTTCAATATCCATCACAAAGAGATCTGTCAGTGCACGAGTGGGTGTTTGGAGGAGCGCTGCTGCATTTGAACACATACCTGTGCAAACCAGCCCATCATGTTTGTCGCACTCCCTGTCGTCGCACTCGCAGAATTCCCCTGAAATGTACCACTCCTGTGGCGAGCAGATACAGCGACCACAGTGACAAGAGCCTGCAAGAACAAATTAGCCTTCAGTCACACAACCATTGGAGATCCATTAGTCTTCCCTTATTCTCCTGTGTTACTTTGTGTGATTATAAAACACTTAAAGCTGTGATACGGTTCCTAATTGGAATTTAAATAGAGTAAATTGTTTTTCTAAATGTGTACAGCTGTTGTTTACAAGGTCAAATTCCATGTTCCCGAGTCAGGAATAGACCAGTATACTAGCTAGGCCAGTCAATTGTCTGATATTTAGCCATTTGGAAATAATCTGCATTGGCTGATGATACAGGTGCACCATTAATAAAATTCTGGCCAATGCTGATAAGACAATAATTATTTTCATGTTTTGGAAAATTACAGATAAATGTCAGATTTAAATGTAAATACATAAAAAAATTAATGTGTTAAATGTATGATGAATTTTACTGTGCATTTAAAGGAATAATTCACTCAAAAATAAAAAATAATAAAATGCTGAAAATATGCTCACCCTCAAGCTATCTAAGATGTAGATGAGATATGGAGAAATTTAGCATTACATGACTTGCTCACCAGTGGATCCTCTGCAGTGAATGGGTGCCGTAAAGTGAAAGCTGCATGTTTGTAAGAAACAATTCATCATTAAGATATTCTAAAATCATCAGTCCCAGCCAGAATGCCAGTCCATAATTCATAATATAACAAACTTCCACCAACATATTTATTTTGTCTTGTGTTTGATCCGTGCATATTTCTCTCCTG
Source organism: Sinocyclocheilus grahami (assembly GCF_001515645.1). Lineage (NCBI taxonomy): Eukaryota > Metazoa > Chordata > Actinopteri > Cypriniformes > Cyprinidae > Sinocyclocheilus > Sinocyclocheilus grahami. The sequence continues at coordinate 1,975,585 of NW_015505207.1, read as the reverse complement.
ATTCAGGTGAGATGACTTGTTCATTAAAGAAAGCAAAATTATGGATAGAGGACTCCAGCTTGAAGCAACGGTTTGAAGTTAAACACGTTAATGATAGATTTATTACAAACACGCAGCTTTTCACTTCACTAGACGTTAATTGATGGACTGGAGTTGTGTGGATTATTTGTAATAATTGTGATGTTTCTATCAGCTGTTTGTACCCATTCAGAGCAGAGGATTGGTGAGCAAGTGATGTAATACTACATTTCTCCAAATCTGTTCAGATGAATAAACAAATTCATGTTGGATGGCCTGACGGTAAGCAAAGTTTCCACAAATGTTCAATTTTTGGGTTACCTATTCCTTTAAAAGTAACAGGTTGCCGTTTTTACTCTGTTATTGTTTCATGTGCACAGCAACTTGTCTATAATCTATTGCAGTTTCCTAAAACAATTAGAGGGGGTAAGAAATTTAGTATCACATAATTTAAAATCACCAATAATATTGGATAAGTTATGGTGGTGATATATATCTATCCCTAGTTGATAACCTTGCCTGCTTAGCCAATTAACAGGTCAAGTGTCATCTCACCCTTTGAATTAATGCTGTTTAAAATAAGTGTTAATTGGATTTCATCATTTGTGTGCTAATTTAATGTCATCATTTGTATGAGCATTGCATTTGCTGTGTTTAAATTGTACTGACCACTTTTCCAAAAGCATCAAAAGCCTCAGCAGATCATAGAGACCATTATTTGGTGCCAATGATTTCTACGATGTACTTAGGGTTACGATGGTTTGCAAAAACATAGATATTGGTCTCCAGATAATAGTCAACATGACTCTACAAAACAAGTCGAATGAACTGGGATTCTCATACAAACAAGATCCAGGAAACTGCATAATATGAGGGCACTGGTCTTTCATTAACAGCTGTTCTGTACCTTACAAACATGATACGGTGAAAGTTACAAAGCCTTCCAAGAACATTCTTTATAAGTCAGTCTTATCAAGCAAAGTGTAAGCAGCTCATCAGACAGTAAATCCCTTGTCATTTACCAATGTATTATTCTACTGGGAGCTACAATAAACAACCCACATATTCACCTACCCATGAATCTTTACTGTGAAAAAAATCCATTTAATTCTTCCAATGTTTCAGTCTTAATAATGTTGATGTTGTTATGACAAGCAGAACAACTCTCCTGCTGATTTTCAAGCATTAATTTGAGTATCCCATGTGAAACCAGATCTTAGAGGAAGTTCTTATTTTCACCAGCCAGACATAAAAAATAAACAGTGTTCCGTCATAGGCGCTGACAAACCCTGTATATAAAGCGTATTAGTGTCTCACTTTACATGCCCAGAGAAAGGAGATGAATACTCAGAGGACTATGTGTCATGTAGTAATTGGCTAAGCTTTATCGTTTTTTCCAGGATGCTGACAGGTCATATACAAATAGTGAAACTGGCCTCTTATTAAAGCGTAAAAAAACCTAAAGCTTTGTTTTCAGTGCTGTGTGTAGTTTTCGAGAGCAGGTGTACAGGTTGGAAGAGCAAATTATATGTTTAGGTTTCTATCAGACAATCAGCAAACATGTTTTACATATTCTGCTTGACTTTACAGAAAAGCTATAACAATAAGTCTGTGTATCTTTACCTTTTAGAATAGGCGGAAACATGGTGAGAGTTCATTTTACACAGCTTTTTGTTTTAGTTGTAGTTTTTCCTCCTAAATCCTTTCAATTTAGCACATATATTCTACATTACAATGGCATTAACAAACACTTTCGTTAGTAATCTCTTTTGGTGACATTAACACAAGCCACTGGAACATGATGCAAGCAGGACTTGAACCCAGCATGGCATCTAGCCACTATGCCACAGCTCCTGGAGATGCAAATTTGATTGACCAATCCTATTCTCTCACCAATAATTTCAGTCTCTATCAACTAAAAAGAGGCATAAACCCTCCCCAAAGATCAGAATTGATTAGTGGAAATGGATCAGTTGTGTTTGCTATCCACCAGAGGAGCATATGTGGGAAATCGATTTAATAACGCAGGTTGTTCCCCACCAAACAAATGAGGGAACCTACTCTAATTTTTAAGAGATGACTGACAAATGTTACGTCTTACGGTGTCGCTTGAAGCATCATCGCTCCTACCTTTTCCAGAGCATATGACGCCGTCGGCCGCCTCGCAAAGGCTCTTGCTCTGCTTGTCTGTCATGTCACAGCTGCGGGGGAACTGGCAGTGCTTCCCAAACCATCCATCACTGCAGATACAGCGGCCACACGAGCAGAAGCCGTGGCCTGGGGGAGACACACAGCGCACACGCAAGTATGTGCACACACAATCACTTTCTCTCCTTACCAAAGAAAACCACCATTTATATCTGCCAAAACAAAGCAACAGGCTGATTGATACAGGCAAATATAATTGGTTCAAAAAGACAGGGATTCGTTTACTAACTGGATAATGGTGTTGCGGTATATGGCTCTTATCACTTATGGACCCCGTTGGATGAACCATTCTATAGCCTCTCCGATCGTGTTGGATGAGTCAGCGTAACGGTATTCGCAACGATCTGACTGTATAAATTGCTCAGTCAAATTCTTTGTTTCTACTAACATAGTAGTATAGTCTGGATTTTCAACAATTTTACCAGCAAGTTACACCGTTATGCCAGTAGGTGGCGACAAGGGACTGTCTCATTGTTCATAACACTGATTCATTCTGAAACAAATGCGCGAGACGTTGCCTTATTGATTTGATTTTTTTTTTGAGGAACAAAACGAGTGAGTCATTGACTCATTCACTGAACTGATTTGTTCAAAACAACTGATTAATTCATAAATATGACTACTGTGTTGCTTGAAGATGGAGTGCTTTCACTTTATTTGGATGTTAGTTGGCAAAGAAAGAAGACATATTGTATCCAAAAGTTGCACTTGAGGTCTATTGACGTGGTGTTTCTTGAATTGTAAAACAGTATCACACTTGCAGTTGTCTTGGGATTAGCATTCAGAACAACAGCACTTGTGTTTGGATGATATTTCTAAAATATACTTCCTAAAATAGTTTATTACATGGAAAACTGTAGCAAGTATGTAGGTGACGGCAGTAAAAAAGTTGTGTGACCACGTCTTTCCAAAAAGAAAGCTTGGCCTGTTGCCATATGACAAAATGGTCTATTTTTTAATGTGTTGCATTGCTACTCCAAATAATAACAAGCATTTGGATGTAACTGTCATCCTTTGAGTAGTGAGGTTTGTTACCACCGCTTGAAATGGGTTGAAAAGCTGTAGTTTGCGAGTATGTTTTTGGCCTTTAAGTTTATATAAAACGGTAATTTTGAATGTCCTCGTCACTTCTGGTCACTTATTTGACATTCAAAGGTATTAACAAGAGCGCCACTTTGGGAGATCTGTGCATGGGCGTTATTTCATGTAGACTGTAAGGAAACGAAATGTTCCCTGAAGCTGAACAGTGTTTTTCTCTTAATCTTTGACTCCTTTCTGGAACAGTGCTCGGTAAAGAAAAAAAAGAGGATATAATATAAACAGTCTCTTCAGTGATCAGTATGTTTTCTGAATATCTTATCTTAAGCACTTATAGATATATAGCAGGTATTTTTTTTATATAAAATGCACTAAAAGTCACTGTTAAGTAGAAGAATAAATAAAACTGTTCAATAGTTTATTTTCCACAACTGAGAAAAAAAGAGGATATAATATAAACAGTCTCTTCAGTGATCAGTATGTTTTCTGAATATCTTATCTTAAGCACTTATAGATATATAGCAGGTATTTTTTTTATATAAAATGCACTAAAAGTCACTGTTAAGTAGAAGAATAAATAAAACTGTTCAATAGTTTATTTTCCACAACTGAGAGAATATATATTTGTTGTGGGCCAAATCACAATGGAGATTCATTTGTGAAATATGCTTGTACTAACATTGAGTTCTTATAAAATACTTATTTGGGAGGTTATGAAATGCCAAAGTGATTAAATAAACAGAACAGGCACTGTAGTGGCTATTTCAAATAAATATGTACTTTTGCCCCAGGCTGGAGAGTCATTTTCACGCATCCCTTTATTTCTGGATGATATTTAATCAAAACAAACCATTTTCCATTTATTTTTTAAAAACACAGTTTATGTTGTACCATCAATTGGATAAAAAGAAAACAATTTTTTTTTGGCCATTACACAGTTTTCATTAAGGGAGGGAGGGGTTTGTGTGTGTGCTTGTATTCCCATTGCACCTTATAATAACTGCATGGAAAAAAATAATTTTTTTATGTGGCTCTTTGTCTTCATCTCTCTCATTCATTTATTTTGTGGGTGTAGGTATACAGGCTTGAAGTTTGATGCACTCTTGGTAGAGCTACATGCTTGACTGCTTCAATCAGCCAGCCTACGAGAGCATTTAATTGCTTTGGTGAGTGGCACCCCAGTCCCTTCAATTAAAGCGCACCTGCAATTCCCCATTATCCCGCCTGTAAATGCAATTCGAGTGTGGGCATGTTTGAAATCACTGTGTTTCTCATACCTATCTTTGGAAGAATATTTTCTAAAGAATGTAACCTAGTCTTAAACTCTCGGGCAATTACCTCATAAAAACGATATAAATCCAATCTGAAATATTGATGATCCTGCATTTCAGTAAAACACTTTAATGTTAATACAGCTGGAATGGCTTCTCAAGGGCTAAAGATCCCATGATAGGCATATCTGAAGGCTGCCCTTTATTTGAACACCAATTCAGCCCTGCAGGATCGTCTTATGCAATTAGCTGAGATGAACGTTTCATCAGCGTGTGTGACGTCTGTCTCTCTCTGAGCTGAGAGCTGGAGGCACGCCGTGTTTCCACACTTCTCCTCCGTTAGCAGGCTCTCATCTGTCTGTGTGACTCGGGCGGTCACAGCAGATGAGCCCTATACATATTTAAACATCTCCTAGGGCTGGTCCACACAAGGGCAGTGGGCCGAGCTGTGGCAGCTAGTCGCTTAGTGACACAACACAATAAGCATTCAGAAAGCAGCAGCATAAAATTTGTATCCGCACCAAAGAGGAGAAATGTTGTTCTTTAGATGCTGGCGTGTACCATGGGTGAAATGCTTGTGCTTATCTATCATCACATTTTCACGGGGGGTTCCATGAATGGCACTGCTATACAGTTTAGGATTATAGTTGTTAAGGTTTATATTGGTGGCAGATATATATTATAGATATTTTTAATTGATAGTGAAATTAATAAGCTAGAACTGATCATTTTTAGTCAGTCATTTGTACCAGCATATTTTTTTTGTTAAAAATATACACATTTTTTTGTTTTTAAATTAAAAATGTATCTTGATCCTTTCTGTTCCATTATGGAGACACTCACTAGTTTGTAAGTCAAATATGCTTGTTGTATGACAACAACAGTATTTGATGATTTTACATTAATATTATTCTATTATTATTATTATTATTTCATGAGAATTACAACATCAAATTACATTCAAATATATTAAGGCCCAATACCAATTCTACCCCTTAACCCTTCCCCTTTCCCTCCGTTTCGCGCGTTCACGTGAAGGGGTAGGGGTGTCTCGATTCTCTTTTGGTTGGAGGGGTAGGGGTTAGGGCAAGGGCCAGATAGCCCTTCAAATTAAGATTTTTCGGGACCACACTTCAAAGAAAGGGGGAATTAATTATCTCAGCGTAAACTGGCTTCAGCGGCAACATGGCTGCCCGAGCGAACAAAAAGACACATAAATGTACGCATTTTGGCGTGTGTGCGTGTCTGTCTGTTTCTCTTTTTAGAGTGAGTTTACTTCAAAAACAGCGATTTTATCCTCTTGTTGCTGGAAAATATAACGTAGCGATTCAGTAATTAAACTGTTATTAATAAAAGTCATGGGGCAGCGTTGACAAGTTTCTTTGCTCCTGGATGTGTGAGCTGTGCGATATCTGATGTGTGTGTGTGTGTGTGTCAGTAAGCAGCGCATTAATATAGAATGGTAATTAAAGGCTCTAATGCACACCAGCACACCAGTATAGGTGTGTGTATTGTAGGAGCTAGACAACGTATGATGACGTGTGACGGCATAGTAGTGGTGTCCCAATTCTTAGGGGAATATTTCACCCCTACCCCTTGACACTCTGTTTCAAAGGACATGGGGAAAGGGTAGGTGGAGGGGATTGGGCCTATGTACACTATATAAAAAAACTCCACACACAAGATACAGATTAGAAATATATTAGGGCTGTCAAGCAATTAACATTTTTATTCTGATTAATTACATGAAGTGCCATTCCTGCATATGGCTGAAGTAGTTGTGGCAGAAGTTTGGAGAAGAAATTGAAAGAAATAATCATCTTGACCTAGGAGTGAAAGTCGTAGCAACAGATCTATGTAGCCTATGCAGTCGTATACATGCAAAGAAACAGACATGCTCAGGTATAACCTGAAAACCCCAGCAGGAGAGCTTGAAAATCATATTGTATAGTATAGCTTTCTAGTCAATGGTGGAATGACTAGAATCTGTAAAGTCTGTTCCCTTTCAGTCGGTCACTCTCGACGTCACGTCAGTAATGACCGATGAATTGGGATCTCGCTTAGAGCGGAGAATCTTTTGTTTCTTTTTCCCTGCCACTGACTTCACGGTCAGTGGTACCTAAAACCTCGACAAAAGAGCAGTTTCTTCTATCTCTTGGTCCCCAGAGGGGATGGGGAGTTGTGGACGGGCCAGTCTCGCATCACACTCACCCTCCTCTTTCACCAGTGAGCAGCTGTGGGCGTTTCAAGAGTGCAATCTAACGTACTACTCACGCACCCTCTGCCCGAACGCAGGTAAGTGTTGCACACATGCAGACCCCGCTTCGGACCGGCTACAAGACGACTGGGCTGGGTCCCTGCATTCCTCTTCGTTGCCCTAGTGTGGGTACATCGGTGGTTCCATTGGTGCCACTTGTATGGTATCTCGGAGCATGCCTAGCGCTCCCCATTCCATCTCGCTGGTTCATTCAGACCATCAGACTCGGCTATGCGATTCAGTTTGCCCGGTGTCCTCCCAAGTTCAGGGGCGTCCACTTTAGTGAAGGCTGCAGATGCCCCTGTCTTGCGTGCAGGGATTGCAGTCCTACTGGCGAAGGATGCGATAGAGCCGGACCCTCCAGCCGATATGAAGACAGGGTTTTACAGTCCTTACTTCATTGTACCCAGGAAAGGCGTTGGGTTATGACCATTCTTGGATCTGTGCTTTTTGAACCGGGTCCTTCACAAACTACCGTTAGAGATGATCATGCAGAAGCGCATCTTTGGGTGCATCTGTCCCCAAGATTGGTTTGCAATGATCGACCTGAAGGACGAATATTTCAGGATCCTTCCATGCCACAGGCCATTCCTGCGGTTCGCATTCAAAGGACAAGGTCCTGCCCTTCTACCTCGACGACTGGCTCATACTAGTTCAGTCTCAGAAACAGTTGTACGAACACAGGGACTTGGTGCTCTCGCACCTCAGCCAGTTGGGCCTTCGGGTCAACTGGGAAAAGAGCAAACTCTCCCCGATGCAGAGGATCTCTTTTCTCGGTATAGAGTTGGATTCGGTCAAACAGACAGCATGCCTCATGCAGGAGTGTGCTCAGTTGGTGTTGAACTGCCTGAATATGTTCAAGAGCAGGACGGTGGTCCCACTGAAACAGTTTCAGAGGCTCCTTGGGCATATGGCAGCGGCAGTCACACCACTGGGGCTGCTTCATATGAGACCGTTTCAACACTGGCTTCATGGCCGAGTCCTGAGGTGGGCGTGGCAACACAGCACTTAATGGGTCCAAGTCACATCGGCCTGCATGGCTCCAGGTTTCCAGGCATGCTGTGGTTTACACGGATACCTCTATCACCGGCTGGGTGGTCACGTACGACGGGCATGCAGTGTCTGGGATTTGGATGGGCCCCCAACTGCACTGGCACATCAACTGCCTAGAGTTGTTAGCAGTACGCCTTGCCTTGAACCATCTCAAAGGGCGCTTACGAGGCAAGCACGTGCTGGTCCGCATGGACAACACTGTGACCGTTGCGTACATCAACCGACAAGGTGTATCGCATGTCGCAACTCACCTTCCACCTCCTCCTCTGACACCATCACTTCAGCGAGAGCACCATCTACGAGACAGGCTTACGCTTTGAAGACTACTCACGCACCCTCTGCCCGAACGCAGGTAAGTGTTGCACACATGCAGACCCCGCTTCGGACCGGCTACAAGACGACTGGGCTGGGTCCCTGCATTCCTCTTCGTTGCCCTAGTGTGGGTACATCGGTGGTTCCATTGGTGCCACTTGTATGGTATCTCGGAGCATGCCTAGCGCTCCCCATTCCATCTCGCTGGTTCATTCAGACCATCAGACTCGGCTATGCGATTCAGTTTGCCCGGTGTCCTCCCAAGTTCAGGGGCGTCCACTTTAGTGAAGGCTGCAGATGCCCCTGTCTTGCGTGCAGGGATTGCAGTCCTACTGGCGAAGGATGCGATAGAGCCGGTCCCTCCAGCCGATATGAAGACAGGGTTTTACAGTCCTTACTTCATTGTACCCAGGAAAGGCGTTGGGTTATGACCATTCTTGGATCTGTGCTTTTTGAACCGGGTCCTTCACAAACTACCGTTAGAGATGATCATGCAGAAGCGCATCTTTGGGTGCATCTGTCCCCAAGATTGGTTTGCAATGATCGACCTGAAGGACGAATATTTCAGGATCCTTCCATGCCACAGGCCATTCCTGCGGTTCGCATTCAAAGGACAAGGTCCTGCCCTTCTACCTCGACGACTGGCTCATACTAGTTCAGTCTCAGAAACAGTTGTACGAACACAGGGACTTGGTGCTCTCGCACCTCAGCCAGTTGGGCCTTCGGGTCAACTGGGAAAAGAGCAAACTCTCCCCGATGCAGAGGATCTCTTTTCTCGGTATAGAGTTGGATTCGGTCAAACAGACAGCATGCCTCATGCAGGAGCGTGCTCAGTTGGTGTTGAACTGCCTGAATATGTTCAAGAGCAGGACGGTGGTCCCACTGAAACAGTTTCAGAGGCTCCTTGGGCATATGGCAGCGGCAGTCACACCACTGGGGCTGCTTCATATGAGACCGTTTCAACACTGGCTTCATGGCCGAGTCCTGAGGTGGGCGTGGCAACACAGCACTTAATGGGTCCAAGTCACATCGGCCTGCATGGCTCCAGGTTTCCAGGCATGCTGTGGTTTACACGGATACCTCTATCACCGGCTGGGTGGTCACGTACGACGGGCATGCAGTGTCTGGGATTTGGATGGGCCCCCAACTGCACTGGCACATCAACTGCCTAGAGTTGTTAGCAGTACGCCTTGCCTTGAACCATCTCAAAGGGCGCTTACGAGGCAAGCACGTGCTGGTCCGCATGGACAACACTGTGACCGTTGCGTACATCAACCGACAAGGTGTATCGCATGTCGCAACTCACCTTCCACCTCCTCCTCTGACACCATCACTTCAGCGAGAGCACCATCTACGAGACAGGCTTACGCTTTGAAGTGGAACCTGTTCATCGAATGGTGCTCTTCTCACCGAGAAGACCCCAAAGATGCCCAATCAGAGTTGTGCTGTCCTTCTTGCAGCAAGGGTTGGAGCGAAGGCTGTCTCCCTCCACCCTTAAAGTCTATGTGGCTGTGATTACTGCCAACCATGACCCCGTGGAAGGGAAGTCGGTAGGGAAGCATGACCTGGTCATAAGGTTCCTCAGGGGAGTGAGAAGGTTGAATCCTCCCCGGCCCCCCTCTATACCTTCTTGGGACCTGTCTCTAGTGCTCGAAACAATACATCAGACCCATTTGAGCCTTTGCAGTCAGTTGAGCTGAAGTTTCTATCAATGAAGACTCTGCTCCTGCTTTCACTGGCCTCCATCAAGAGGGTAGGGGACCTGCACGCATTCTTGGTCAACGAATTGTGCCTAGAGTTTGGGTCGGCTGACTCCCAGGTAATCCTGAGACCCCGGCCTGGCTATGTGCCCAAGGTTCCCACCACGCCCTTCAGGGATCAGGTGGTGACTGCAAGCGCTGCCCCCGGAGGAGGCAGACCCAGCCCTAGCTTTGCTTTGCCCCGTCCGAGCCTTGAGATGGTATGTAGACCGGACGCAAAGCTTCAGGACCTCAGATCAGCTCTTTGTCTATTACGAAGGCCGGCAGAAGGGGAATGCCGTCTCCAAGCAGAGGATGGCCAACTGGATAGTGGATACCATCACCCTGGCTTATCAGGCACAGGGTGTGCCCTGCCCGCTCAGGGTGCGAGCACACTCTAATAGAAGTGTTGCTTCCTCCTGGGCGCTGGCTCGTGGTGCCTCGTGGAGCCAGTATCCTCCTGTGTTCTCACCTCAAATGGGTAGAAGAGTTGCGGACCAGACTCCGTTTCTTGCAAAGGGGCAGGGTTCCCATGCCTCTGCCTAGATCTAGTGTTCCCCCTGGCAAAAACCAGGGGGCGCTACTTCTGGCAGTAGCCGAACTGGTCTTGTGGTGACGGTGAGGAATTCCCCTCCGAGAAACCAACCTCCGAGGGCTCCTCCTTCCACCAGCACTTCGCAGCCACTGAAGCTGCCCAGGGAACAGGCTGGACCCTCCCGTGGGGTACCACTTGTATCCTTTCGGCACTGGATACAAGTGGTACCCCACAGATGATCAGATGTCGATTGCTGCATCGGAGGGTGAGCCAGATCTTTCTGCAGATGATGATCTGGTAGCGCTGCTGCCTTCTGGGCGACCAACAATACGTGATACGGATCCAGAAATCGTGGTTGTGCTTGCCCAGACCACTGAGAGGGTTGGGCTTGAATGGAAGCCTCCACCGCGTCCCGAACCCTCGAGGCTGGATGATTGGTTTCTTGGGGCGGCTCGTGCTGGTTCTCAGGGCCTCAGGACACCCCAGTGTCTTTCTCCCCAGAAGTGCATGATGAGCTCACTGGGTCGTGGACGGCACCTTTCACTGCCAGAAACAGCCCTGGTGGCTCATCCTCCCTCACCACCCTCGACGGTGGGGCAGCGCGGGGGTATACGGAAGTCCCTCCGGTGGAGTGGTCGGTTGCGATGCAATTGTGTCCAAATACCGCTGCCACCTGGTGGGGCAAGCCGTCACTCCCCTCCCGGGCCTGTAGGTACTCGTCAGCCCTGACCGGCAGTGCTTATGCGACCTGCGGGGAAGCTACCTCGGCCCTTCACGCCATGGCGTTGTTGCAGGTTCATCAGGCCAAGGCACTGAAGGACCTGCATGAGGGTGGGCACGACTCAGAAGTTCTTAAAGAGCCCTGCACCTCTACTGACCTCGCGCAACGGGCGACAAAGGCCACTGCGTGGTCAGAGATGGAAGGAGCTGCTCTTTGGGAGATGGTGAATGCACCACTCCCTCCCCCGGAGAAAGGCCGGGCGGAGAATCTTTTGTTTCTTTTTCCCTGCCACTGACTTCACGGTCAGTGGTACCTAAAACCTCGACAAAAGAGCAGTTTCTTCTATCTCTTGGTCCCCAGAGGGGATGGGGAGTTGTGGACGGGCCAGTCTCGCATCACACTCACCCTCCTCTTTCACCAGTGAGCAGCTGTGGGCGTTTCAAGAGTGCAATCTAACGTACTACTCACGCACCCTCTGCCCGAACGCAGGTAAGTGTTGCACACATGCAGACCCCGCTTCGGACCGGCTACAAGACGACTGGGCTGGGTCCCTGCATTCCTCTTCGTTGCCCTAGTGTGGGTACATCGGTGGTTCCATTGGTGCCACTTGTATGGTATCTCGGAGCATGCCTAGCGCTCCCCATTCCATCTCGCTGGTTCATTCAGACCATCAGACTCGGCTATGCGATTCAGTTTGCCCGGTGTCCTCCCAAGTTCAGGGGCGTCCACTTTAGTGAAGGCTGCAGATGCCCCTGTCTTGCGTGCAGGGATTGCAGTCCTACTGGCGAAGGATGCGATAGAGCCGGTCCCTCCAGCCGATATGAAGACAGGGTTTTACAGTCCTTACTTCATTGTACCCAGGAAAGGCGTTGGGTTATGACCATTCTTGGATCTGTGCTTTTTGAACCGGGTCCTTCACAAACTACCGTTAGAGATGATCATGCAGAAGCGCATCTTTGGGTGCATCTGTCCCCAAGATTGGTTTGCAATGATCGACCTGAAGGACGAATATTTCAGGATCCTTCCATGCCACAGGCCATTCCTGCGGTTCGCATTCAAAGGACAAGGTCCTGCCCTTCTACCTCGACGACTGGCTCATACTAGTTCAGTCTCAGAAACAGTTGTACGAACACAGGGACTTGGTGCTCTCGCACCTCAGCCAGTTGGGCCTTCGGGTCAACTGGGAAAAGAGCAAACTCTCCCCGATGCAGAGGATCTCTTTTCTCGGTATAGAGTTGGATTCGGTCAAACAGACAGCATGCCTCATGCAGGAGCGTGCTCAGTTGGTGTTGAACTGCCTGAATATGTTCAAGAGCAGGACGGTGGTCCCACTGAAACAGTTTCAGAGGCTCCTTGGGCATATGGCAGCGGCAGTCACACCACTGGGGCTGCTTCATATGAGACCGTTTCAACACTGGCTTCATGGCCGAGTCCTGAGGTGGGCGTGGCAACACAGCACTTAATGGGTCCAAGTCACATCGGCCTGCATGGCTCCAGGTTTCCAGGCATGCTGTGGTTTACACGGATACCTCTATCACCGGCTGGGTGGTCACGTACGACGGGCATGCAGTGTCTGGGATTTGGATGGGCCCCCAACTGCACTGGCACATCAACTGCCTAGAGTTGTTAGCAGTACGCCTTGCCTTGAACCATCTCAAAGGGCGCTTACGAGGCAAGCACGTGCTGGTCCGCATGGACAACACTGTGACCGTTGCGTACATCAACCGACAAGGTGTATCGCATGTCGCAACTCACCTTCCACCTCCTCCTCTGACACCATCACTTCAGCGAGAGCACCATCTACGAGACAGGCTTACGCTTTGAAGTGGAACCTGTTCATCGAATGGTGCTCTTCTCACCGAGAAGACCCCAAAGATGCCCAATCAGAGTTGTGCTGTCCTTCTTGCAGCAAGGGTTGGAGCGAAGGCTGTCTCCCTCCACCCTTAAAGTCTATGTGGCTGTGATTACTGCCAACCATGACCCCGTGGAAGGGAAGTCGGTAGGGAAGCATGACCTGGTCATAAGGTTCCTCAGGGGAGTGAGAAGGTTGAATCCTCCCCGGCCCCCCTCTATACCTTCTTGGGACCTGTCTCTAGTGCTCGAAACAATACATCAGACCCATTTGAGCCTTTGCAGTCAGTTGAGCTGAAGTTTCTATCAATGAAGACTCTGCTCCTGCTTTCACTGGCCTCCATCAAGAGGGTAGGGGACCTGCACGCATTCTTGGTCAACGAATTGTGCCTAGAGTTTGGGTCGGCTGACTCCCAGGTAATCCTGAGACCCCGGCCTGGCTATGTGCCCAAGGTTCCCACCACGCCCTTCAGGGATCAGGTGGTGACTGCAAGCGCTGCCCCCGGAGGAGGCAGACCCAGCCCTAGCTTTGCTTTGCCCCGTCCGAGCCTTGAGATGGTATGTAGACCGGACGCAAAGCTTCAGGACCTCAGATCAGCTCTTTGTCTATTACGAAGGCCGGCAGAAGGGGAATGCCGTCTCCAAGCAGAGGATGGCCAACTGGATAGTGGATACCATCACCCTGGCTTATCAGGCACAGGGTGTGCCCTGCCCGCTCAGGGTGCGAGCACACTCTAATAGAAGTGTTGCTTCCTCCTGGGCGCTGGCTCGTGGTGCCTCGTGGAGCCAGTATCCTCCTGTGTTCTCACCTCAAATGGGTAGAAGCACTGAGAGGCCCCGGTTTAGTGTCGGCTTGCTAAAACTGCTCCAGAGAGTCCGTACTGTAGACCCTGTCGAGCTCCTCCATCCCCTCGGCAGCCAGACGTGGCGGAACGTCCATGCCAGGCCCTTACTCCATGAATCCGTGAGAACCGGTAGAGGGCTGGGTTCCATATGTAGACACTTAAGTGGATCCCATATGTGTAAAGTCCACTGTATAGCCTCAGAGCCTGTGTTTCCCCGGCAGACTTTCTGTCATTTTCCAAGAGAGTTACAATCACCTCTAATCTTCCATATGCACTTAAACGGTTGTTCATATGTGTAAGTATTTCCGAAACATCCTTCGGGAAGGATGGGGCTTCCGCAACGTTCCTGTTCCAAGTGGAACGGGTACGTTTTCCCAGTGTTATCCAATCTCTCTGAGTGGGTAGTGCTTCGACAACAGTGACTGGCCTTCTTTTTGCAAGCCCCAGCCTACGCCGAAAAGGAGACGCAGGAGGCTCGCACAGGACACTGGAAGGGGCAGCATCCATGGCATTTTGGTAGGGATCCCAATTCTTCGGTCATTACCGACGTGACGTCGAGAGTGACCGACTGAAAGGGAATGTCTCGGTTACGTATGTAACCCTCGTTCCCTGAAGGAGGGAACGGAGACGTCATGTCCCGTCGCCACAGCTGCTGTACCACCGCTGAGCGGCCGGGTCACCGGCTCGGCTCCTCAGCGAAAACCTGAGTATGCGTTGCACCTGCTGCCTAGTTATACTCGTGCTGCGATCAGCGGCAGCTGGATGCAATCATCGCATGCCAATGTGCATTGGCTCGTTTAGTTTACACTCGAAGTGTATTGGTCTCTCTAAGCGAGATCCCAATTAGTCGGCCATTACTGACGTGACATCTCCGTTCCTTCCTTCAGGGAATGAGGGTTACATACAAAACCGAGACATTTCTGTGTCAACAAATTCTAGGACTACACAAGTGCCAATTATTTTCAGTGCCAATATTCCTGTGGTGTCTTCATCTCAAAGTACAGTACATACTGTGATCTACATGATTCAAGCTGCTATTCAAGGGCAAATAGCCGTAGAAAATGTCAATTAAAATGATATGACTAAAGTGGTGTGGATTTGGCCTCGGCAAAAACTTTGAAAAAAAATTGGCCTGAATAGGTAAAACTGATGGAAGTTTGAGGATGGTTAACAACACACCCTCACATCTAAATTCTAATATACACTTATGACTTGTGAGTGAACAGTTTTTTGACAAACACTTGTCTCTGTTAAATAAAAAGTGCACATCTTTGCCTGTTGTAATGCCAGGCCAGCAGAGGGAGCCCTCGCCCGAGTATTGACTGTCACGCTCCCTCTGCTGCCTCGTTGGTGACTTCCTGTTTGGCAGCCATAACGCATGGCTTGCCCAAACACTCTCTGCGAAGTATTGCCAGTCTCACTGCCTTACCGAGCATTCTATTACCATTGCCTGTTGATATTGTGTATGACTTCTTGCCTGTTTGATTCTACTTCTGATTATTGGATTTTCCCTCTGTTTTGGCTGCCGATTGGACTGATTGACTGTGTTTAGACTACTGCCTTTCTGACACTGTTTCTGGATTGCCCTTTAAATAAACTTCTGCATATGGATTCTCACTAGGCTCACGTGTGACGTGACATGTGGCCAAGTATGGTGACCCATACTCGGAATTAATGCTCTGCATTTAACCCATCCAAAGTGCACACACACAGCAGTGAACACACACCCGGAGCAGTGGGCAGCCATTTATGCTGCGGCGCCCGGGGAGCAGTTGGGGGTTCGGTGCCTTGCTCAAGGGCACCTCAGTCGTGGTATTGAAGGTGGAAGAGAGCACTGTACATTCACTGCACCCCACCTACAATTCCTGCCGGTACGAGACTTGAACTTTGGGTTACGAGTCCGACTCTCTAACCATTAGGCCACAACTAATGTATTTTACATTTAATCATAATACATAAAAATACAGACCTAATACATCAGTGTTCTCAGTTGACTGAATGATGTGTTGTACAGTTAGCTTGAGTCTCTGTGGATTAATATTTAAACCCACAAGCATGTACATGATCATTATAAAAAATAAAAAATAAAACTCCTTTATAAATTAAACAAACAGTTTAGACCCACCACATATATAAAAGATCAACTAGAGGCAAAAAGAAAGCTATTTCTCTTCTTTTTTTCAAAAGTGATTACATTCCGAGCAAATTATGTACAAAAAATATTTAACTTAATATCCAGATTTACATTTGATAGTAAAGTTATATAAGCTCTAAAGTATCCCATTTTATCTTGATTGTAAATTATTAAATTATATTGGAAAATATAGAAAAATAAGATTAAAAAAAAAGAATACTTTATTCAGCAAGGGCACATTAAATTAATAAAAAGTAAGAGTAAAGACTTGTTACAAAAGAATTAATACTTCAGTAAATGCTGTTGTTTTGAACACTCTATTTATCAAAGAATCCTGGGGGGAAAATGTATCATGGTTTCAAAAACATTATAGGCAGCATAACTGTTTTCAACATTGAAAATAATAAATGCTTGAGCACCAAATCAACATATTAGAATAATTTCTGAAAAAATCATGTGACTTTGAAGACTGGAGTAATGGCTGCTGAAACACTGAAATCACAGAATGGCTGTTTTTACAGTATTTTTAGCAAATAAATGCAGTCTTGGTGAGCATTACATTACTATGGCCCATAGACTAGCAGCATCTAGAGATGGTCAGACAATGGCACCATTAACTCGTCCTGCTGTGTGTGTTTGTGTGTATTACCCCCACAGATCTCTCTGTTCAGGTCCTCACACTGCCTGTCGTCACACTCACAGTTCTTGCCGTGTACGCGTTTATCTCCGGGTGGGTGACATGTGCACTGGCCGCACAAACACTGCCCTGAAACACACAAATACTCTGTGACTGGCAAGAAAACCAAACATGACAGTGAAACCCAAAGCAATCTAATATGTGGCTATTTTTCCTATTTTCTTATCAAGATCTTGTATGAAGGTAGTTAAAATCTACGTTTCACCTTGAATTTGGCTTATCAAGGTCAACCAGAAAGCTCATTGCACTGAAAAGCGCAGAGTGTCTCGGTATATGCTTATCATAGAGCACATTAGTCTGCTAAAGTGGCACTGTCATTGTTTGACATTGACAGCCGTTACAACTCCAGCACCGTGCAGGCGAGGAGAACAACAAAGCAACGCCCTGTCTGACAACCCCTCAGCCTGCCAAGCAGATAAAAGCTGCGTGCTGCCGTTGCCACGGTAACTGGTGATGTCATAACACTTTTCCTTTATCGATTAGCGTGAGCCTTGCGTGGCTACTGCTAAGCCTGCAAGAGAGAAGTGCTCAAAACACGTAAAGAAAAACATTTTATGACAAACCGCCTGTCTGCTGATTCCGTTCATTTTCATTTTCACACCTCTAATAGCATTATCCATCACTGGTACCAAATTATACAGAACTGTCAGCGACAAGTAGAGCTCAATGAGTTAAAATGTACAAGTTATCATACTGACAACCTAAACTACTGAGCATAAATTGATTCTGCACATTATTCAGTGCCTTTTTACAGACAGTACAAAACATATGATGCACTAGACAGCCAAAGTGTATCTTTTCCATATGCTTTCACAGTGGCTAGCTGCATTATGTGTGTATAAATGGAGAGAGCAGCGCTGGCAGCTTCAGTGTGATTAATGGCTCCCTCGCTGATCATGTATGCTTTGGTCCGAATCGAAACAATTAATTCCTTCACAATATTTGAGAGACAGCCATCCGGCAAGTTCAATTCTCTAGGGAGCTGTGCTTGCTCAGGTGCCAAGACAAAAGCCCCGTTCCTCAAAATTGTTAAACATCATAATGGCTCAGCATCATCAATTTCCAATAATATGACCCCTAATTCATCTCTAAGAGTTACATTATTACAAATGTATGATCATGGTGCTTAAAACCTGAGATGAGCGTTTAGAGTAAACGCTGTAGAGGGTGGTGTGCCAGCTGTTCTGTGTTAGACAAGGATTTCTATTACAATATTGTCACAGTTAAGGAGTTTTCTCAAGACATTGGCTGTTACGATTCACAGATTTATACTACAGTACATAATAAAATGACATGCATTAGTGTGCATTGGAAAAAAAATGTGTACACCGTTCTTAAAAAATAATACTTCTTAGTATTAAGTAGCCTACTTTTTAATAATTTCAAGAAGTTTTTTTCTATAAAGAACACTAAATAAAAGATTCCATGGATGTTTAAGGTTTTTCATCGAACCGTTGATTCTAATAAAGAATATTTATTTTTAAGAGTGTACTTACGAAATCCACCTTTGGAATGCTTATTTTCAATGTAGGACACACTTATTCTAATCTCTTATACTGCTTAGGACAAATACGAATTGGGGCACAGCCATTTTGAAGTTATTCTTTGGCATGTCTGGAATGACTGAATGCCAAGACTGTATCACTCTTGTGCCACAAATTTGACAAGGACAATCAGGCTTGTAAAGACACCAGTGTTTAGCTGCACAGACCACTGCCAGCTCTGACATTAAATGACAAGCGTGCCGGAGCCGTGCTGAGTGTATCCTGATGTGTCCTGTGAAGCATTAACCTGCCAAATACAGAGGTTCATGCAAATGAGACTTCTGGGGTGCTAAAGGGGGTGAGGAGGTTTCTCACTGTCTGCCTTTTAAAGTGCAATTAAGAAATGTCAAGAGCCACAAAGAACCAGAGGTGGACCATTTCACAGTAGGGTTTAAGATGCAAATGCATGTAGGTTTGTATATATGAATATAAAATTACTTTAACTGTACACTACAGTAAGAATCAAATCATTCAACACATATAATATCATATCATATCATATCATATAATTAATATAATATAATATAATTGGGATTTGTTATATGGGGGGGCTCTATGGTA
>NW_015505207.1:1951412-1952483 GCF_001515645.1 Sinocyclocheilus grahami | reverse complement strand
TATATATATATATATATATATATATATATATATATACAGTATATATATATGTGTGTGTGTGTGTTTTGTTTTTTGCAAATATGATTTATTCTGAAGCAGCATGTTTTTTATATTTTATACATTATAGAGGGCATTTTCCCACTAATCTCATTAATACTTTCATTTCAGATTCTTACATTTGATCTATAAATTCAATTATTATAATGTGATTATCTATACGTTATCAAATTAAATAATTTACACTGAAAAATACAACTGCATTAAATAATATATTATGAGATTATTTTAAATATTTTTGAATATACAAACAAGAAATGATGGTGGAAATGATACTTTTCAACGAAATTAAAGGGGTCATATGATGCTGCTAAAAAGAACATTATTTTGTGTATTTGGTGTAATGAAATGTGTTTATGCGGTTTAAGGTTAAAAAAACACATTATCTTCCACACACTGTACATTATTGTTTCTCCTCTATGCCCCGCCTTTCTGAAATGCGTCGATTTTTACAAAGCTCATCGGTCTGAAAAGCGAGGTGTGCTCTGATTGGCCAGCTATCCAGTGCGTTGTGATTGGCCGAATACCTCAAGCGTGTGACGGAAATGTTACGCCCCTTACTATACTGTGATGCCGTCTCCCGGCACGACCAGACAAAACTAATAGAACCCATTACAAATGAGGCATTTGTTGCATCCAGTGGGAACATAATTACGGATTATAATGACTTATACTGTCTTTTTACACGCTGCGTTGAAACGCACCCCGTAAACATAAAACCATGTCTACATTTGTGATCGGAGAAATGACAAACAACAAGCGCTACTCTACACTCAAAACTCGCATTTGAATCATCAGTGGCAAATTCTTTAAATGAAAACGTACTTACAGTCTGTGAGTCAGAACAGCTGGCATTGTTGTCTACTCTCCTAGGATCATTAAACATTCCTCCATAAAATGCGCTGCACACATCTCAATATTTGGGCTGAACTGTTCTGGAACAGTGTTGTAAATACAACTTAACCACTGATTTCTAGTCGTGTCCATTTTTGGAAGGCCAAACAAAGTAGTTTC